>NC_087253.1:17905000-18012500 GCF_037042905.1 Lytechinus pictus | reverse complement strand
ATAAATAAATAAATAAATACACTACTCAAAAAAAGTTAAGGACCACTTTTTAAAACGTACATAAAGATTTTATACAAGGTGTTTTATTTCTGGAAATACCTCAGTACAACTGTCCTAAATGTCCTTAAACACGCTGTAATCAATTTCACGCATGGGTGGTTTCAGTTGTTGCACAATGTCTCTCGCATCACTGCACATCCTGAAAAGTGGGCCCCGAGGGGTATCAGCTACCGACATGAAGTGGTAAAAACGAATGTCTGAGTGTCTTTCAGGCAGTTCAGTAACGAGTGTGACCACCTCCTGCAGCAATAACGGCTTCACAGCGCTGTCTCATGGAGCTGATGAGGCGATTGATGTCTCTGACGTCCAGTGCATCCCATGCAGCCTCCAGAGCCACACCCAGCTGCTGCAGTCCAAGTGGATGGGCTTCGAGCTGCTCGAGACTCCTCCCCATCATGTCCCAGACGTGCTCTATCGGGTTTAAGTCCGGGGACCTCGCTGGCCACTCCATACGCTCAATCCCCTGGCCCTCAAGGAACTCGGTCACCACCCTAGCTCGGTGGGCACGGGCATTGTCATCCATGAAAATGATGTTTTGTCCCACATTTTCTGCAAATGGCACCACTATAGGTTCAAGGACCTCATCCCTGTACCTCACTCCTGTCATTGCTCCCCCTGGGACCACGTAGAGACGAGTACGGTTGGCGTAGGTGATGCCTCCCCACACCATGACGCTGCCTCCCCCATAACGGTCATGTTCTGCAATACAGGGGTCTGCAAATCTCTCTCCTGGTCGCCTCCAGACTCTCGAACGTCCATCATTGTGGTCAAGGGAAAATCTGCTCTCATCTGTGAACAGAACTCTACGCCATTGCTGTCTGGTCCATCTGACATGCTCCCGGGCCCAGTTGAGACGAATTCTTCTGTGAGCAGGGGTGAGTGGGACACACTGAGCTGGCCGTCTGGCATGCATATTGGCTCTGTGAAGTCGGTTACGGATTGTTTGAGTGGAAACAATCACTCCAGTTGCTGCAGCGAAGTCATTGTTGAGGCGGCGTGCACTGTGAAAGCGGTTGCGGAGGCTGAGATTCGTCAAGTAGCGATCATCTCTAGGGGTTGTCGAAACTGGTCGGCCACTGCGGGGTCTCTCGGAGTATAGCCCTGTCTCTCGGTGTCTTTGATTTGCTCTGCTAATGACACTGTGTGACACGCCCATCATTCTGGCTACTCTTCGCTGACTGAGGCCAGCTTCCAGCATCCCTAGGGCTCTGGCTACATCTGTTTCACTTAGGTGGTGTCTTGGCATTGCTGTTGTAGGCAAGTTGTTGATTGTACAGACTAAAGACGGAAAATGCTTTGGAAGACACTTGTCTTATGGCCCACTGCAATGATGCCAGAGACATCATGAAAGAACTGCATGTGTGAAATTGATGTCATTGTGTTTGATGGCATTCTGGACAGCTGTATCTTGGCATTGCTATTGTCAGCAATTTGTTGATTGTAGAGACTAAAGACAGAAAATGCTTTGGAAGCCACTTTTGTACGGGCACATTGCAATGATGCAAGAGACATGAAAGAACTGCATGTGTGAAATTGATTTCATTGTGTTTGATGGCATCCTGGACAGCTGTATCTTGGCATTGCTGTTGTCAGCAATTTGTTGATTGTAGAGACTAAAGACAGAAAATGCATTTGAATCCACATTTGTACCACTTCACAATGGGCCCACTTTTCAGGATATGCAATAATGCGAGAGACATCATGCAACAACTGAAACCACCCATGTGTGAAATTGTTACAGGGTGTTTGAGGAGATTCAAGACAGCCATATTCGGGTATTTCTAGAAATACAACACCCGGTTTGAAAAAAACGAATCTCAGCCTCCGCAACCGCTTTCACAGTGCACGCCGCCTCAACAATGACTTCGCTGCAGCAACTGGAGTGATTGTTTCCACTCAAACAATCCGTAACCGACTTCACAGAGCCAATATGCATGCCAGACGGCCAGCTCAGTGTGTCCCACTCACCCCTGCTCACAGAGGAATTCGTCTCAACTGGGCCCGGGAGCATGTCAGATGGACCAGACAGCAATGGCGTAGAGTTCTGTTCACAGATGAGAGCAGATTTTCCCTTGACCACAATGATGGACGTTCGAGAGTCTGGAGGCGACCAGGAGAGAGATTTGCAGACCCCTGTATTGCAGAACATGACCGTTATGGGGGAGGCAGCGTCATGGTGTGGGGAGGCATCACCTACGCCAACCGTACTCGTCTCTACGTGGTCCCAGGGGGAGCAATGACAGGAGTGAGGTACAGGGATGAGGTCCTTGAACCTATAGTGGTGCCATTTGCAGAAAATGTGGGACAAAACATCATTTTCATGGATGACAATGCCCGTGCCCACCGAGCTAGGGTGGCGACCGAGTTCCTTGAGGGCCAGGGGATTGAGCGTATGGAGTGGCCAGCGAGGTCCCCGGACTTAAACCCGATAGAGCACGTCTGGGACATGATGGGGAGGAGTCTCGAGCAGCTCGAAGCCCATCCACTTGGACTGCAGCAGCTGGGTGTGGCTCTGGAGGCTGCATGGGATGCACTGGACGTCAGAGACATCAATCGCCTCATCAGCTCCATGAGACAGCGCTGTGAAGCCGTTATTGCTGCAGGAGGTGGTCACACTCGTTACTGAACTGCCTGAAAGACACTCAGACATTCGTTTTTACCACTTCATGTCGGTAGCTGATACCCCTCGGGGCCCACTTTTCAGGATGTGCAGTGATGCGAGAGACATTGTGCAACAACTGAAACCACCCATGCGTGAAATTGATTACAGCGTGTTTAAGGACATTTAGGACAGTTGTACTGAGGTATTTCCAGAAATAAAACACCTTGTATAAAATCTTTATGTACGTTTTAAAAAGTGGTCCTTAACTTTTTTTGAGTAGTGTAAATAAATAAACAAATAAATAAATAAATAAATAAATAAATAAATAAATAAATAAATAAATAAATAAATAAATAAATAAATAAATAAATAAATAAATAAATAAATAAATAAATAAATAAATAAATAAATAAATAAATAAATAAATAAATAAATAAATGAATAAATGAATGAATGAATGAATGAATAAATGAATGAATGAATAAATAAATCAATCAATGGACAGATGAATTGATGAATGGGTGAATGGATGGATGGATTGGTAGATTGGTGGATGGATGCATGGATGGATTGATGGATTGGTAGATTGATGGGTGGATGGTTGGGTCAATGGATGGATGGGTGGAGGGAGGGAGGGATGGATGGATGAATAAATAATGATCATGCTCTACTCACCCTTGTTGCCCAGATGGACTGGTCCAGCGGATGATAAATCTTGAAGCAGAAGCCATCTTTCTTCGAAGGCCTCTCTATCAGCTCACAGTTATTGAGTAAAATGGTTCCTACCCATTGGCCATGCTGTCGTTGGAGAAAAAAAGAGTGAAAAAAATCTTGAACTAGCAGTCCCAATAGCCCCAATTCAAGTCTTCAACTACTCATATCTGGCCAGTGGGGTGTTTCATAAAGCTCTTCGTATCAAGTTAAGAGCGACTTTAAGACTTTGAGAACGACTGGTGAACCTTTCTTATGTGCTATTTTTAACCACCAATGAACTTTTAATGAGGAATATCATTTACATGTACCACAAGAAAGGATCACAAGTCATTCTTTCAGTCATTCCTAACTTACAGGTACCAACAGCTTTATGAAACGGCCCTTGGTTAATTACCCATAATGCAACACTGAGCAGTGTAGTATTGTAATATAGACCCACTTGAAAGATAACACACGACTTCACTTCTCAATGTTTTCAAATCACAATAATTATGTTTATAATCAGTAGGGCAATTTCCATAAAATATGTACGTCTGTCCGACCCCCCTATGTGGAACCTTCATGAAATTTTCTGTCTCTGATTTCTGGTTCTTTTGAAAGTCTGTAATGCTCTCAAATGACCCTGACTTGGTCAGTTTACGAAGTGAAGTAATACTTGAGAAAACTGGTGGTCGGACATACAATAAGGTTGATTATTTTATGGAATTGCCCAGTAGCACCTGGCACTTTTCATCTCAAAACAATTTTGATTCTCTGTAACAATAATAATTCATTCTCTGTATTTCTAATAATTATCTCAAAAGGTATACTCTTAGGGGGGCAAGTGATCGCAAGTTTCTTGCAATGCCCCATAAGACTAGCAAATTATAACACGCAGTCAATGAAAGGCTAGACACACCGCTGGTCAGTTCACACTCCCCTTTCAAGGGGAATTTCACCACATGTGACATGAGGTTGGTTTTACTATTATCACTATTTATTTTGGCATTCCATAAACCATGTCACATCTCCCCCTATGCCCGAACCATTAAAGCAATGTAGTCAAAAAGGCCTTATGACTGCAAATAGGAAGGCTGTGCAATGTGAAACATTCAAGCCGAATATCCAACATTTACATGTACAGTATTTGTACATATTGGACATACATGTATTTGCCACTTCAAACATCAAACAAAGTACAAGAGAGTTCAATAGAAAGTATGACATAATAAAACAGGTTTCCCCTACTGCAGTTCCCAAATGTGTCTAGAATATAAAAAAATAAAAAAAATCAAAATTCTTGTAACCAGCAAATCTTTTGTGATGACTGCATGAAATGCAGCAGGATGCAAAAGATTATAAAACGAACAAAATCATACTAAAAGCCCCCCCCCCCCCCAAATAAACCAAAAAGATTCCAGTTAAAACTTAAGAAAATTGTACATGTCTATCCCTTCACAATACGTCTAATGCTCTATTCTGTGCCAATGCCTGCCCAACTGTCGGCTTTTGCTTGTCCACACTGCCCCAGACTTTTTCGGGCGAAGACAGTCTATTCCGCCATCTTCAAACCTACAAGAATTTGTGGTCGTCTTTGCATGCAAAGGACAAACATCATCGCTCTTATCTGAGCAGATTTGTGGAATCAGGTCCACATTCTTACCTTGGGACTCTTATAGATGACGAGTAGACCTGGTTTCAACACACACCATAGTTTGGTCCATCCTTTCAAACTCCCTCTCACCTGAAATGAACAAAGAAGGAAATAGAAAATAAAGAAGTAATTAGAACTGTATATAAAAAACATGAACATATACATTATATGTAAGGGTATACACTGTAGTTTGCTCATCATTTTTAAATTTATTATTACTTATTAGTAGATATTTCACTCTTTACTACAAGTACGCGTACATGTTCAAAAATATATTTCAGAAAAGATTGCTGTTATAAATGAAAACAAAATACAATATTTGTACCATGTATCACTGTTATCAGTGATCTACATACATGAACCTTCTTATTTTCATCAACGCGGTAGGGGGAGGGGGGTCTTTTGCATTAAAAAACATATACACGTACATGTACAGCATACGCAGACCTACCAACCTTCTACAACAAAAAAAGGTATTCTTAGAAGGAGAAAAAATATTTTTTGACAAAAAAAAGAGTATTTTTAAAAATTTGTCTCAATGTAACAATCATCAGCCTGATGTAGTGAGATCAGTGAAAAAACATGTGAAATGACTACTTGAAAACCAATGACAATGTGCTCGTAGGCAAGAATCAACTTGTTCTTTTCATGCAACAAGTTACAGGCCCGCTAGTGATTTTTACCGGTCTGGGACCGTCAGACCGGCGCCAGTGTCATGCGCTGTGTATAATACATACTCCATGATCAGAAATTTTTTTTTAAAGAAACAAATCACACACAAAATAGTATTGATGTATTCATAGCAAAAAAGAGGAACAAATACTCTAAAAAAGGAACGGTTGGCATGTATGATACGCATAAAAGGAGAAGGGAAAATGTAGTAATTCACAATACCACACTGATGACATTTACATACAAGATCATATGCAGAATTGGATTGTTTTTTTTTTATCAAGCTCCCCTTATGCAAACAAAGAAAATAAAGCCCACTCTTTCAAATCAGTCTCCTGCACGAACTGCAAATCAAGAGAATGCCAAAGCTAAGATATTTTCCCTCGAAAGGCTTTCTACTCCAAAGTATCGCTACATGCCTTATTAAACCCAGCTCATAATAAGAAGCATTTTGTGAAAGTCAAGTTGTTTTGCGTGTGTGTAAAAAGCAGACCAAAACCAAACAAACCCTTTTCAAGTAGAAATACATTGTAGGAAAAAAGATACTTTGATGAGAGAGCTTTCATATTCTATCTTTCTTCAAGTGGCTTTGTATTGAGCTCCGTGAGCATATATTTGAAGACCTTTGTAACAACAGGGCCCCGTCTTACAAAGAGTTATGATTGATCCAATCGATCGTAACTCTATGGAAATCTATCGTAACTCTATGGAAATCCATCAATGTCATAATTTTTTTCTACAGGAAATTTGCACAATGTCCTTTGTAAACAAAGAGAAGCACAGCAAATTTTCAAGAAAACAATGAATGCATGAATATGCATCATAGTGGGAAAATATTTTGAACAAACATGAATAATTGATGTTGACGTTGCTAGCCGTCCATAGTTGTGATTGATTGGATCAATTGCAACTCCTTGTAAGACGGGGCCCAGGCATTACCTTCATCTAAGCTACTTTTTAGAGAAGAATGCATAGATTTCAAAAAGGTTTTGATGTTTTCAGGGATGCTATGCAAACCGAGGACAAGAAATGTTTTATAGAGATAGGCCCCTATGAGATCCCCCTTGCCATTACTAGCTGCAGAACCTGCTCTTAAAGGTCAAGTCCACCACAGAAAAATGCTCATTTAAATCAATAGAAAAAAAAATCCAAGAAGCACATTAACGCTGAAAATTTCATCAAAATCGGATGTAAAATAAGAAAGTTATGACACTTTAAAATTTCGCTTAACATTTTTTACAAAAAAGATATACATGTATGCACATCTCAGTGATATGTAAATGAGAGTCTATGATGACCCTCACTCACTATTTCTTTTGTTCTTTATTGTTTGAATTATATAATATTTCAATTTTTACAGATTTGACAATTTATGGACAAACTTGACTTAACCCTAAAATGTTAAATGATAGTAACTCCACTTGTTCAGGGGGGGATAAAACTTTGTGTCACATGACAATGAGGAGACAATTAGAATAATTCATACTTTCTTTTTGTATAATAAGATACAAAAGATATAGTAAGTTGGTGATGTCATCAGTCCCCTCATTTGTGTACCGACCAGGATGTGCATATAACTGTTTTGTGACAGTAAGTGAAACTTTAAAATGTCACAACTTTCTTATTTTACATCCGATTTTGATGAAATTTTCAGCGTTATGCTTCTTGGATTTTTCTCTTTTCATTCAAATCAACTTTTTGCTGGAGGGACATATCCTTAATAAAGAAAACATGCAAAAAGGTGTTATTCAAGGCTGGACAATGTGCACATGTATGTACAGTGAAATTTTCAAATCAGTAAAAAAAATGTACCAGAGTGCATACATGTACATTCCAACCCTGGATATGTGGAAAGGATTTCACCCAATCAAAAATTGGGATTATTCGAGGCATTATTTAGGGTGGGGTGGGGGAAAACATCAGAGTACACTTTATTAGATTACTTGTTTAAAGGAGAAGTCCACCCGAACAAAAAATTGATTTGAATAAAAAGAGAAAAATCCCACAAACATAACACTGAAAATTTCATCGAAATCGGATGTAAAATAAAAAAGTTATGACATTTTTAATTTTCGCTTAATTTCACAAAACAGTTATATGCACATCCTGGTTGGTATGCTAATGGGAAGACTGATGACGTCATCCACTCACTATTTCTTTTGAATTTTATTATATGAAATATGAAACATTCCAATTTTCTCCTCATTGTCCAGTGAAACAATGATTAATTCCTCCATGAACATGTGGAATTAGCATTAATACTATATGATTCAGTCAAGTCGGTCCCTATGGTCAAATCTGTAAAAAATGAAATATTGTATAATTCAAACAATAAAAAACAAAAGAAATAGTGAGTGATGGACATCATCGACTGGCTCATTTGCATGTCACTGAGTTGTGCATATCACTTTTTTGTGAAAAATAAGCAAAACTTTAAAATGCCATAACTTTCTTATTTTACATCCAATTTTGACGAAATTTTCAGTGTTATGCTAGTTTGATTTTTCTCTATTTATTCAAATCAACATTTTGCTGGGGTGGACTTGACCTTTAAGGTCATTTGAAGGTCCACCATCTACCTCATAACTTATCTAATGTGGATATAGGACCTTCTAAAACTAAGCTCAATATATGTAAAAGTAGAGCTTGTCTATATGAAAACTTGACAGATATATTTTCAAGTAGGAGTATAAAGATCTTTTATAAAACAAAATGCTTAGTATTCTGATCTTTGGAAGCTATATTAAACACATCTATATCAAAGCTTTGTGAAAGTAATTTTCATTCTTTTTTCTCCTTGAGTTGCAATAAGCATACTGAAACTAAACCTGATTAAGTTGAAGTATTTATAGCCATGAATGAGCAATGCTACATCGATCTCATTGTGTTCATGTCACTTTCAATTCCTTCTGTATAACGGAACAGAGTATCAAGCAAATTGTTTCCATGGTAACTTGTTCTTTTATGTGAATCTAAATCCAAAGCCATTAGATTGAAAGTCCCGGTGATATTTTCCTCCTCTCATTTTCTTCATTATTTTGAGATTTATATGATGGAAATAGGTCGGAAGCACGCTATAAAGAGTAAAAAAAGGTTTATATACAAATAGTGGCTCCTTGTAGGCACCATTTTGTAAAATTCTTGGATTCATCTGATCATATTTTCATAACAAATCATCAAAAATCAATCATATTTATATTTTCAGTATCCAAATGGACGAGTTCTGTGCGACATCACAGATCTCGTCAACATTGCCAATAGGAGAATCTCCTTGGCATTTAGTGATCTCTATATTCAGATGCTCATATCTTTCTTATTATTCTTTAGATTTTTCTAAAGCTTTCATCCATCTGTTTCTTTGATTTTCCTCTTTTGTATGAATTCAACTGGTTTCAAGTGATTCATTCTCCTTTAAGGCAAAAATAAGCTGGCTACTCCTAGGAGCATTCGATTGTAGAACAGAAAAGGTCATTCGTACATTGTAAAGGACTTCAGGTACTCTGGCCCAGATATGAAACTAATTTTAGCAACACTGAATACAACTAGCACAAAGCCACAAACCATTGTGGCGTAGTTAAAGAAACTATTGATATATATATATATTTTTTGGGGGGGGGGGTGTTTCACAAAGAATTAAATGAGACTTAGAGTTGCACTTAAATTCCCAATTATGTGCTGTTTAAATGCATCATCGCATTGGTCAAATCGTGCTATCAAAAAGAACAAGTCAATAAGATTGTGGTGTTAGCATGTGAGCATTGGCATTGAAGCATTGGCGAAACATCCCCTGGTCTCGAAATCAATCATAACATGTCTAGAAATCATTTGAAAATTTACGATTGATATTTTATCTGCCTTTCGCAACAAGGAATGTACTTTTAATCTGGGGCCCGTCTCACAAAGAGTTACAATTGATCCGATCAATCTCAACTATGGAAAGCCAGCAACGTCAACATCTACACTTTACGTTTTTTAAAGAAGTTTTCTAGATATGATGTATGCTCATAGAGCCATCGATGTCACAAAAATTCAGTGTGCTTCTTTTTGTTTACAAAGGACATTGTGCAAATTTCCTGCAGCAAAAATAATGATGTGGATGGATTTCCATATAGTTGGGGTTGATCAGATCAATCGTAACTCTTTGTAAGACGGGACCCAGATTTGATACAGCTAAAATTGATCTATCAATTATACAAGTGGAATGCCTCTGGCAGTCTCGCCTGCATTACGCGATTTAATATAGCAGCAGTGCTAACTTTGAAAACTACTGTAAGATAATCATTCACAAAAACACCATTCATATAATGACATAATACCACGTTCATTGACCATAGATGACATTTGAACGGTGACTTAAGACTTGTCAACTACACCCATGTCCACATTTCATTCACTCTATCCATAAACTTTCAAAGTTATGATGGCAATTCAACAATTACCCCAACATGGCCTAAGTTTATTGACCTTAACTGACCTTTGACCTTGGTTTTGTGACCTGAAACTCACAGGGGATGTTCAGTGATACTTGATTTCTCTTATATCCCAAGTTTTATGAAAAAGATCCATAAACTTCAGAGTTAGAATGGTAATTCAACAAATACCCCCAACACGGCCAAAGTTCATTGACCTTAAATGACCTTTGACCATGGTCATGTGACCTGAAACTCGTACAGGATGTTCAGTGATACTTGATTACTCTTATGTCCAAGTTTTATGAACTTGATCCATAAACCTTCAGAGTTAGGATGGTAATTTAACAAAGACCCCCAACTTGACCAAAGTTCATTGACCCTAAATGACCTTTGACCTTGGTCATGTGACCTGAAACTCGAGCAGGATGTTCACTAATACTTGATTAACCTAATGCCCAAGTTTCATGAACTAGGTCCATATACTTTCTAAGTTATGATGTCATTTCAAAAACTTAACCTTCGGTTAAGATTTTGAAAATAATTCTCCCAACATGGTCTAAGTTCATTGACCCTAAATGACCTTTGACCTTAGTCATGTGACCTGAAACTCAGGCAGGATGTTCAGTAATACTTGATTAACCTTATGTCCAAGTTTCATGAACTAGGTCCATATACTTTCTAAGTTATGATGTCATTTCAAAAACTTAACCTTAGGTTAAGATTTGATGTTGACGCCGCCGCCGCCGTCGCCGTCGGAAAAGCGGCGCCTATAGTCTCGCTCTGCTATGCAGGCGAGACAAAAATTGCAGCAGAAATTTGCAATATATTGGGAATATTTTCTTGCATCAGCCCCTATGAATAGTCAATTTTGTGTATGTCTCATGCATCAAGCATTGTAGAATGATCAACATAAACACATTGTAAAAATATCTATCACAAAAAGATAATGCTAAACCCAAATTATGATGTTTCAAAAAGTTTAATATTAAGTTTGCATATTATGGTCATCCATTAAAAGAATATACTTTTATTATTGAAGAAAGATATATCATATTTTTAATCCCTCATATGACCTTTATTAGAAAATAAAGATGTGTAATAGTGGCATTATGACAAAAGTCATGTCCACTTTACATTTTTATGACATTACATTAAACTCATAAATCACAGCGAAGAAAGAAAGATCTGACTCAAAGTCTGAGGCAATATGATCATATTTGGCAGCATGAATCATGTTTCTATGTCAAGGCCTGTCAACATTATTCAAATATCCTCATCAGGTGATATGATAAAATGGAGTAAAATGAATGTTGCCTTCCTTGTCTGAAATGCAAGCAATATGATCTAATTTGGATACCATGACTCACACAGCTGTACCTCTATTAAAGGGACATCCATATCATTTTTCAAATATCACTGATATTTGACATGACTTTGATCAAAGCAGCCCACCTTTGGATCCACTCGGACATTGTTCTCATTACGCTTTCTAAAACTAGTTAATGGAAACCGGTTCAGGAAACCAGTTTGGAAGATCGCTTTGCTAGCGTTCCCATTTGATCACACGAAAGCGGTTTTCAAAATCACTTCACGTTAAGCGATCTTGTTGCTATGGAAACGTTCTCAGTGGGGTGACACGTTTCGCGTGAAATTCGAAACTGCAGCGTAGGCATTCTACACCTGTCGTGTGGAGTAGCGTGCTCAAAATGTGCGTAGAGCGCTTCCCGAAGAAAGGTTGTGTCCTCACTTACACTAATAACCAGTTTAATGAGGCAAAGCAATCTTGAAAACTACATCGCGAAGTGGCTTTATGAACCCGTTTGGAAGATCACTTCCAAGATCGCTTCAACCGTTCTCATTACACGTTAAACTAGTTTCCACTAAACCAGTTTTAGGAAGGTAGTGAGAACGGTGTCCTAGTGTAAAAGTGGTTCCATGACATTGGAAGGAAAATCTGCATGTTATTGTTAATTTATACCTTTATACCGAGGTTTTTTTACCTGACTGCTAAGAAAGCACGAATGCATGTGAGCAAGCAAGCAGGGGACCAACGGCTTAAGGTCCTCTCTGAGGGACCTGGTAATGAGGATAAATGCCTTACCACAGGGCAATAGCGCACCACTTGGGAATCGAACCCGGGTCACCGGAATCCGAAACCCCCGCTCTACCGACTGAGCTATCGCGCATCCCAAAGCCAAACATAAAACCGAACATCCATATATTTACAATATTCCGAACCCAAAAAACTCTATTACAATCAGACCAGTATTAGACAATATGAGCGTAGCCAGGCAGCCAGCCCAGCAGTTTTTTACTTCCTTGCAGCGTCACTTTCTGACGTGTTCCTATTTTCCTAACTGGAAATTAGACAGGGTGGTAAATTGGCTAAATGGCAATTAGATCAAATGGTTAGTAGATGAACTGGGAGTATACCATGTGGGATGAGACCGAACGGAATGTAAACAAAGACCCCCTTCTCATTACCGCCCTAAAACTAGTTTAGTGGAAACTAGTTTAACGTGTAATGAGAACGATCGAAGCCGTCTTAGAAGCGATCTTCCAAACCAGTTCAGAAAACCACCTCGCGATGTAGTTTTCAAGATAACTTTGCCTTGTTAAACTGGTTTTAGCGTGAGGACACAACCGTTCCTTGGGAAGCGATCTTAGCACATTTTGAGCGCGCTAATGTGTGTAGAATGTCTACGCTGCGGTTTTGAATTTCACGCGAAACATGTCACCCTATTGAGAGCGCTCCCATAGCAATAAGGCCATTTTACATGAAGTGGCTTTGATTTCGGCTGATCAAATGGGAACGCTAGCAAAGCGATCTTCCAATCTGGATTCCTGAACTGATTTCCAGAAAACTAGTTTTAGAAAGTATAATGAGAACGGACACAAAGTGCTTGTAACAATCTGGTTTGGAAGACCACTTGCTTCCACGACTGCTTCATGTGTCCCCATTACACATTAAGCTGGTTGAAGGATGTGCATGCAGATGAGAACGGTTTCCAATTACCAGAAATTGTTGCCAATTTGAGATCCACAATCTGGAGACCAGGGCCCCGTCTTACAAAGAATTGCAATTGATCCAATCAATCACAACTATGGACGGCCAGCAACATCAACATGTATTATGCATGTTCGTTCAAAATATTTTCTAACTATGATGTATATTCATGCTTTCATCGTTTTCTTGAAAATTCACTATGCTTCTCTTTGTTTACAAAGAACATTGTGCCAATCTCCTATAGAAAAAATTATGACACTGATGGATTTCCATAGAGTTACGATTGATCGGATCAATCGTTACTCTTTGTAAGATGGGGTCCAGAACCCACAGCTTAGAAATCATTGTTAAACATTCTTTTTACGATTGATTGCATTGTCTCCAATGTACAATCAAGCATAACTGATTGCTAACCTTTGTGTTACAGGACCGAGGACATAAATGTAATTGTGATTTTGGCACTCACCTTCATATAATCTGCCATTACAATGATCGAAGGATCCTTGAGAGCTGAAAGGAGTTCCTTCGTCACTCTTTTCTTTTCCCTTCTGTAATTTTTCTTTTGTGCCTGAAATATAGAGACAAAATATCAGGGATAATTTTGATATGGTTGGATTCCTCTTTGAGTGATAATTCATATTACACATTTTCATCATCATCATCATAATCTTCATCATCGCATCACCACCACTACTACTACCACCACCACCACACCACTTCAGCCATCATCATCACCACCACCACCACCTTCATCATCATCATTTGTATTTCCTTTTGGGTTAATCTGTAGGGGGATGGATGATTGACTAATTACCTATTAAAATGACTCTCCTTGGAGAGTACTAGTGGTTGTGGTCGTTCCATAGCTGTGATGGTTTTAACTATTTGATCACATACTGGACTTGGATTGCAACATGCCACGATGGGGTAGGTGAGTTGGGTTTAAGGGAAAGAGGAAGGGGAGGGGAAGGGAAGGACTGACTAATTACCTTGAGTGACTCTCGGAGAGTTTAGTGGGCATGGTCGTCCCATGGCTGTGATGGGTTACGTATTCACCACTATTAATTGAATACTGGACTTGTACTGCTGTTCCTGTTACGATGGTATAGGGGTGTGGTGGGAGGGAGGAGGGGAAGAGGGACTAACTGCTTAACATAAGTGACTCTCTTGGAGAGTTTAGTGGGCGTGGTCGTCCCATGGCTGTGATGGGTTACTAACACTATTGATTGAATACTGGAAGTTGTTGCTGCCCTCTTTGATGGGGTAGGGTGGGGGAGGGGGAGGACTGACTAATTACCTTGAGTGACTCTCTTGGAGAGTTAAGTGGGCGTGGTCGTCCCATGGCTGTGATGGGTTACTAACACTATTGATTGAATACTGGAAGTTGTTGCTGCCCTCTATGATGGGGTGGGGTGGGGGAGGGGGAGGACTGGCTAATTACCTTGAGTGACTCTCTCTTGGAGAATTTAGTGGGCGTGGTCGTCCCATGGCTGCGATGGGTTACTAACACTATTGATTGAATACTAGAAGTTGTTGCTGCCTTCTATGATAGGGTGGGGAGGGGAAGGACTGGCTAATTACCTTGAGTGACTCTCTCTTGGAGAGTTTAGTGGGCGTGGTCGTCCCATGGCAGTGATGGTTTACTAACACTATTGATTGAATACTAGCAGTGGTTGCTGCCTTCTATGATGGGGTGGGGGAGGACTGACTAATTACCTTGAGTGACTCTCTCTTGGAGAGTTTAGTGGGCGTGGTCGTCCCATGGCTGTGATGGGTTACGTATTCACCAGTACTGTTCAGCTTGCCCTCCGACTGGAAAAAAAAAACAAAGAAAAGAAAGAGAAATAGTTTAATAACTACAATGAGCAGTCGCCGTGTGCATTAGTTTTTAAAGATGTCAAAACAGGCATTAAATTTTGATGCATATGGCATCACTTTTCTATCTATGGAACACTTCTGAAATTAAATGAGCAGCACAAATAAGAAAAGGAATACTATATGTAATCAAATTATGGCATTGTTTAATTCTTCAATTCATTCATTTCATTTGTTCATTGAATTATCCATTTATTCATACATACATTCATTCATTCAATCATAGAGCTATCCTACATTCATTCATTCATTCATTCAATCATAGAGCTATCCTACATTCATTCATTCATTCATTCTTTCATTCACTCACTCATCCATCCATCTATCCATTCATTCATTCATTCAGTCATTCATTCATCCATTCACTCAATCCTTCATTCATTCGATCCATTCATTCAACCAAAATCTCTTGTTCATTTATTCAGTAAAGCCAGTCAGTCAGCCAATTAGTCGTTCATTCACTCATCTGTTCATTCATTTGACGTTTACTAAATCGTGAATTCATAATTCATTAATTAATTGAATGAATAAATAATCATTTCATTCATTCAAATAATCATTAAATAATTGTTTAATCCTTATTGTTTCCTCCTTGAGAAATATAAATATGCAAAATCAACTTTAAATTTCATTTTTTAATTTTTTATCATGTAAAATAATAAAATTATGCTAAATTTTTTGCTCCGTACAACCTGTTAAGGGAGGTATCAATCATATTTCACCAAAAAAAATCATATTTCATACAGTGAGTAGGTGACAATATGAATTTTTCCAGCATCAATTCATGTTTGTTTGAAATCAAGAATCAATTTTTGTAGAGGTAGATTTTGCCTTTGAGAAAACATATTTTTTGCATGACCGTTTATTGCACAATAAGGTCTTGTGACCCTGTGGTATACACGCAGCATTCATTCCCTAACCACGCTTCGACACCATGTCATTCACCAATAAAAAAAAACGCATCATCATTTGAGTATATGTAATAACCATCATGCATATCTGTTTTCATCCTTATTGCTTGGGCTGTGACTACTGCTTCAATGCCTCGAAAAAAGTCTCATCATCGCAGTAATTATTATATCATTTTCCTGATGGATGCATGCATGAATTAGGCACCTCCAGCGTCGCAAATTGCACTTTTATTATCTTGTTAACCCATTGCCTGTGGTCTAATTTCTTATCTAATCTTGTTTATCTGCTTAAGTAAAAATAGTAGTCCATAAACTTGATATGCAATACTGCAGATGACCCCCCCCCCCCCAACAAAAAGAAAGAAAATATGCATAATAAATAATCATAAAAGCTTTATGGATGATTCTCATGTATGTTTTTTATTTTGGTATAAATAGATGTTTGATTGTTATGAATTATTAAAAACGAGGCTGACTTTTTTAGAGCTCTTGTTTTTTTGTTGTTTTAACTATGCTTCATCTTTTTTGTAACACGATATAGAAGCCATTGAAAAAATTAAGAGTTTAACATAAACAGTAGTTAAAAAACCACTAACATACAGTTTTCCTTAATAATAATAATAGTACAGTTCTTAAATACGCATAACACCTACAGGTCTCTATGCACGAGGAAAGCGAGAAATGTGGTTAGAATAGTAAATTTAAAAATTAGACATCAAATAATCATACATAACATCAAAGAATATTAAACATAAATTGGACCTACATGTGACTAAGTTTAACATTCTGAAAGAGGTGGGTTTTTAATTGTACTTTGAATTTCTCAAGCTGGGTAATATTTCATAATGTCGGTGGTAGAGAATTCCATTGTGCTGGTGCAGCTTTTTGGAAAGCCCGATCCCCATATGATTTGGTCTTGACATTAATTTCAGAGAGAAGATTTTGTGAGCCAGAACGGAGATTACGCTGCGAGATTAATATGCAAATACAAACTTCATAGCCCAGACTGTATTCCTAGTTTACTTTTTGTAAATAATCAATATTATTGTCATCATATCAGTCATCATTATTGAAATTATTATAAATACCATCATTACCATAATTACTGCTTTTATTGACACTATAAATATAATTATCTTTACAATTAATCAAAAATTATATCATATTCATTTACAATTAAATTATTTTTGTTATTTATTTTGTAATATCATTGATCAGAATAATCATCAATTGACAATTTATCACTTCCTTTTTAATACCCTTGAATGAGAATGAATAAAAGATGAAATCTGAATTTCTACTAATCTGAATCTCTCTCGTCTGTGTCCTTGGGTTTTTATCGCCTTTGAATGGATTGATTTCAACCCTGTTTTTGAATAACCATTCGACTATAACCTTGATCTTAGATCATGAATGCATATAGGAATTTATTTGAATGTCAAGAATGAGCAAGCAAATCTCTCGTACTTGTGTACTATTGTATCATTTATAGGGTGAGGCAGTCAATTTTAAAGCTGTAAGTGTAATCACAACATGAATCAGAGGTTACATGACATTTGCTCCTGCGACAATCATGATCTGGACTTTATAATTTGGTCGATTTAAAAGATGTAGGGTTAGGGTTGCAATAGGGTTTTATGTTTAGGGTTAGGGTACTCGGGTATAGTGTTAAATCAAGGGTTAAAGTTGGTCATTCCATCAGTGTGTGGAATTTAGAGAGGAGCAATTGTAACCGGAGCAAATGTCATGAAATCGTATCAGATATCAAAATATAAACATAAAGAACATAATGCACAGCTTTCCTGGAGGGCATTTGATTTGCAAATTTCATAATACATGCAGCACTAATGATCGTTGAAATATCTGTTGCATTCGATTTCTTAGAAAATATTCAACATTCATTTCTAAGCTGCACGCACTATCCCCGGCTATAATAGCATGGCTACCCTGACCAGGCGCCGAGTAGGAATTCATTCCAACGGGCATTGGCATAAATCTGTGAAGTCATACTATTTAAAGTGGGGGGGGGGGGGGTGAAACAATAGATCATCCCCCTGATTATTATTACAGGGGTGTGAGTGGTCACAAATAAAAATATCTGAAAAAAGCTGAAGAGTGTTGAAAAAGTCTGAAATAGAAAGAGCTCCCATACTTTTTGTGCAGAGGAAGGCCAAAAATAAGCTGAAAATCAAAACAAAAAAATCTGAAATCAGATAAAAATCTGAACTCTCACACCCCTGCTATTAGTAGTAGTAGTATTAGTAGTAGTAGTAATATTACATGTAGTAGTAGTAATAGTAGTAGTAGACTAGTAGTAGTAGTAGTAGTAGTAGTAGTATTAGTAGTAGTAGCAGCAATAATAGTAGTAGCAGTAGTAGGTTCACTGCTTGGATTTACACCAGTGCTGTGTATATGTACCCATTTACTACACCTGGGTGGAGTGTGGCAAATGGAAATATACACCTTGAATGCATATTTTATGCCATGGTGGAATTTGAACCCCAGACCTTGTGGTTCAAATTTTGGTTCAAACTACTACTACTACTACTACTACTGCTACTGCTACTGCTACTGCTGCTGCTGCTGCTATTACTACTACTACTACTACTACTACTACTACTACTACTACTTCTACTTCTACTTCTACTTCTACTACTACTCTACTTCTACTACTACTACTATTACTTATACTTCTACTACTACTACTACTAATAATAATAAATGGCTTGACATCAGCGTTTACTAGCTGAAGCATTTAGGTGTGTCAGCCCCATAACATGTACAAATGGATGCAAGACAGTGCGATGCACAATGAGGCTAGCTGAAGGAAAAAAGATATTACTAATGATGCATGACTAATAAATATAAAACCTCTTCCCCGGTATGTTGTGCATGCGCACACATAAAGGTATTAAAGCAAGAGTTGGGTCCCCTTGATTCAGTAATACAATTAGCTCATTTTAAACATATGGGGTGATATTCCAATAGACGACACGCTTATGGAGTGCCATTTGCAATCCCACTCATAAAAAACAAATTGTTTTTATTGTGCTGTGATAAGGTGATGAGAATATTTTTTTTTAATAAAATGAGAGGAAAATAATTATGAGGGTACAGCAAATTTCAATTAAAGTATTTGGCACATTCTCTTTACAGTAATAGCTATTAAAGAAGAAAAAACAAATGGCACATAAAATATGAGCATTCCATAGAAATGAGGACTATCATTTTTGTTAAGTCTGGAGTTCAACCTGTGTTAATTATCAGAATACAACTCATTAGCCCATATTCTGAAGTCAGGTTTAACTTAAGACCATGGTCTATTAAAAACGCTGTGCCAAAATTATGGGAAGCCACAAGTGTCAAAATTTTTATGTTTCTTATGTTTACTGTGCTCTTTCCTGATTTATCGATGGTGAAGACAATCATCTTTTTATACTTCCTAGACAATAATAAATGATTTGAGAGCCAAATGAGCTGAGATATGATATCTCTACCATTAGTGATTTATGTAACAATTGGCTATATCCATACTTAAACCACAACTTTAAACCAGAGTTTAAAGTTAAACCCGACTTCAGAATACGGGCCATTGTGTCTACGAATATGCATTGAAGAGACTCCCATGGTCTACGGGTATCACAGAATGATTCAACTTGACTCATATGGAAAGTTGGGAACATAGGAGTGAATTTCTTGGAACAAACTTTAAAAAATAACGGCTGTCATCTAGGATGGGGAGATGTGTGTACGCCCTATACATTTAGGACTAAACACATAGGCCCGTATTCTGAAGTCGGGTTTAAATTAAACTCGGGTTTAAAGTTGTGGTTTGAGTATGGATAGCCAATTGTTACATAAATCACTAACAGTAGAGATATCATATTTCAGCTCATTTGACTCTCAAATCATTCATAATTGTCTAGGAAGTATAAATAGATGATTGTCTTCACCATTGAAGAATCAGGAAAGAGCACAGTAAATATAAGAAATATACCACTTAATAAAAATTTTGACACTTTTGGCTTCCCATAATTTTAGCAGAGAGTAAGACCATGGTCTAAGTTAAACCCGACTTCAGAATACGGGCCAATATTAAAATGAACAGATGGTTTTCAGCTCTTAATATAAGTCACCATGATTGAATACTTGTGCAATATAAACCAAAATCTCTGATTCTAGAGACTTGTGCAATATTGCCAGCAATATCTTCAAATTGCCAATTTGTCAGACTCCAAATTTATGTACTGGTAAGAAAACAAACGTACATGTACAGCATAAACGAATGGTACTTCTTACTTTTTTCTTAGTGAAGTCATAGTGCAAACATGCATGTTATACCCTTTTTACACAGGATTTTCTTAGCCCCGGACTATCGCTAACCCCGTACTATCCTTAACCCCGTACTATTTTTTTTCCTTTTTACACATGCCAAATTGTTATTGCTAACCCCGGATAAGGAATGCTTGCTTTTCACACACGAAACTCGCTAACCCCGGACTAGTGGTTTTTGTCGATCATTCGTAGTACAAGTACTTCACTCGTACCTTTTTACACACGCTACAATTTCCTTAACCCCGTACTATATAGGTGGGGCCAAATTGCCATTTAGCCCCACCTATAGTACGGGGTTAAGCTTAGCCCACTTTCGTTTTACACTAGCGATCTTAACCCCGTACTATCGCTCTTAGCACCGCAATTGCTGGGATAACCCTGCTTTTTTGCAGGGCCAAATAATCCCGTACTAAAGGTGGGGTTAGCCCACTTTGCAAAAATGCTGTGTAAAAAGAAAGTGGGCTAAGCTTAACCCCGTACTATACACAGTGAGCCAGACTGGTTTGGGCGATTCGCCGTTTTTTCGCCGTTTTTTCTCCGTTTTTTCTCCCTTTTTCCCCACAGGAAACGGCTAGAAAACGGCTAAAAAACGGCGACAAAAAAAGTGTACCGACTATGGAAAGCTAACTGTATGCAACAATGATTTTCATCAGAATAAAATAGCGAAAACCTCCATTCGGGAAAACGGCTACAAAACGGCGAATAAAGGGCGAGTACTTCCCTCGTGGAAAACGGCTACAAAACGGCTAATAAATGGTGAATACCTTCCTTGTGGAAAACGGCTACAAAACGGCTAATAAAGGGCGAATACCTCCCTTGTGGGAAACGGCTACAAAATGGCTAATAAAGGGCGAATATCTCCCTTGCGGAAACGGCTACAAAACGGCTAACAAATGGCAAAAGGCACAAAAGTAATAATAAATAAGACTAAACAAGTACAAATCAGCAAATAATGTTGTACCACACAAGCGGGTGAGTGTACAATTGTGACAACTTGGAATAACATGTACGGTAATGTATGTTGGTGAATATACCGAACAATCTTCATTTTTTCAATCATATCAAACCTTTCTTAAAATTAATCAAACTTCCACCATAAAGTAATGACAAATACCTACTAAATATTAAGATTTTAAAATGGCTGAAATCAATCGGCCTATATATATATCTGAAGAAAAAAAAAATTCTCAGCTTCCGATTGCACCCCTCTTCGCATGTGAAATGATTTGTCACTTGTGGTTTGATACCAAACATGTGTTTTCTGCTGTCATAAGAGAATTAACAAAAATCTGTAATTAACTAATTTTCACCATTTGTTTGTTATTTTTTAGAAAATAGATACTTCATAAATATGATTTTTTTCTTCATTTTTCTTTTGGAAAGATGTTGCAAAGTGCTAAATGTATGCAGTATACTTTACTGTACTGTATTTTTTTCTATATCTTCTTGGGCTTGTTACAATCGTTTGCTTTTTCGGAGCGTGGATGGCCGCACCCTTTCGAGAAAACCAGGATAGCTTTTCTCGAAAGGGTGGGTAGAGGAGGGGAATCAAATAAACACACCTTTATCGGGACAATCGGGCGAGCTTTTCACGAAAGGCTGTGTTTAATAGTTTTCTGAGCCAGTCGTTTCTACAAAAATTATTCATCAAATAATAACAACAACATTGGTAGAAGTGCACATATGGGGGAGGGGGGACTTGGGGCGCTTCCCCTTAAAATGACGACTAAAAAAAGGAAAGAAAAGAAAAGAGAGAAAGGTGAAATATATCATTTTCTAAATACTTTTATGTCAAAATCTACTTTACAAAATTTGATCTTTTTAAAATGAAAATATCGAATTTTTTTGAAGGCTTCCTCGCTCACAACGTTTAGTATATTAGCATTTGCATAGAAGTGTGACGAAAAATATCAGTGGCGTAATGAGCCAAAGATTTTGAAGGGGCTAAATATTGCATATCGGGCAAATTTTTTTTTTTTTTAAGTTGTGAGCGAGCAAACATTAAGACTTTTTTATCTTAACGTTTGATGTAAACGAGAAGACACCCGTAGCATTTCATACCATTTGAAAACTTAGATGCTGTAATGATATTTTCGTTAGATAATCTATTTAAATAAATTTCACATCAGCTACATCAGCACTCTTCATGAAGCCAATAAGGCGCCGATTGATACATGTTTGTAACAAGTAAATTGTCATTGATTCGTCAAGTATGTTTTTTTTTGTCAGAGGCCTTGAAGAGTTTTATCATATGACCATGATCAAGGAATTAAATACATGGTAACTAATGTAAGGGAACTTAGATGCTGCATAAAGGAGTTCGGAAATTGTCTCCTCAAATTCTGTTAACTTAAAAATTCAGTAATGGAACAGGTATACACGTATTGTTTAATTGCTCTTACTTTGTTTTAATAAGTGTTCAGTTGCGTGCATGTCACCTGTAAGCTATATGTACAAGCTCTCTTGGATAAGACATGCACGCAACTACCGGGGCAATTAGCGTCTGCAATTAAAAGCACAATACATAAAGATGGCTAGAGAGGAACCTATACACTGGCTTTCAATTACTTATCAGTACATATAAAAGTTAATGATTTTGTTGTAATCGTTGTTCTTATCGTCATTATCATTAATAATATAAGTTTTACTTGAGAAATTGTTGTTCTACTCGTGCCATACTTATTCTAATTCATATTTTATTGTATTATTATAGAAGGATAATATTATACTTTATTGCTTTAATTCATACAGTCCTGACAAAGATCTTCTTACAGATCAAAGCTTGACCAAGAAAGCAAAAGAACTTACAACGGCCTCATGGTCAACTTTTCTTTTAAAACATTCCTTCGTCAACAAAACGAATAAGTGACTGGCATTGTTATAAAGCTCACAGTTTTTTTCACTATATTTAAAGAATATGATGAGTATAACGACGTAATACTCATTGAATATGCTATTCAGTAACATATTACCGAACATATTAAAAAGTATACAGCTTGTAAACATTAAAAATAATTGATTAAAAACCAAAGCAATGATTAGAGATGATTCAAAACAATAAAATACATTATAGTTATATATAGAGGTCTACATGACAGTCACTTGAGTAAAGCTATTACCTCACGACAGGGATCTTTTCTCGATTTTGTTTTTCTAATGAAAGATCTATTGAGTACTTTCCATATGTCACATTAAGCCCTATGTGCTTGGATACTTTATTGAGTTAGCTACAATTGATCCATTGTACATGTTATGCCAATTAGCCTAAATCCACGTGGGTCTTATTACCAAAATCGTCTAGCGTCATTTTGATAACCAGCTTGTGCAAAATCGTTAACCATAACGCTCATTGTATAATCACTGTATCATATATAATTTATTTATGTGTTTTATTGAATTAACAAAGGTATTAACGAAATCACGATATATATACATGCAGAACAATAGAGACAAATCAAACACAAATATCAGAAGAAAAAAACAAAGATAATATAATATAATATGCATCTTATCCACATTCTTACAAAGAAAATTTCGTTTAAAAAAAAAAAATTTACACACATAATATGTTTATTAAGAAAAAAAATTATTATGTTATCGCCATCATCATCACCGCATCAAAATCATTACCACCACCATCATTCCCATCCTCTTCTTCCTCTTCATCCCCCTTCATTATCACCAACATCATTATTTACATCACAAATACACTATCATCCTCGATTATCATTCCATTTTCACAAACGCTGACTATTGTAGTAGGTCAGTGATTGGACAATGTGGTTTGGGGGATTCATCCGGGTTGAAGAAACACAACGAGAGATCACAAGAGATCATTGCGTAACTTTAAGTTGAAACAGATTCTTCCTATTGTTAGGTGTTAAATGCAATTTTCACACCTTCATCCATTGTTCACAAAAGGTGCGAGACGGTGTAATTAATTGACCCCATTCAAGTCGCGACAGCTAGGGCATTCACTCCAAAGCTTCTGTTATACATTTTAAGAGTTATCTTTCCTAAATAAAACGAAGGAGTTCAAGTGCATTGGGGTCTTTAACACTATAAAACACAGTTTTGACCAATACACCAAAGAGATCGAACCAGCTCATGACATCATTGAGGCTGATGTATGCCTCCCCTAAGTAATCAAAGTATATCAAAGTGGTTTGTTGGATACTACTTAAATGACCAATGGCCCAGTCACATTTCCCTTACGGCGAGTCGAAAACATCCGTTAAGACTTTTTTGTACCACCTACACATTAATAAAACGGCTGTTTTTAATAACTCGCCGTACGCCGCGGTAGGGGAAATGTGACTGCAGCATCAGAAACATGAAAAGTGCCTTTCTGCATATTATCTTGCGAGTATTTGAATTAACATAAAATGGCAAAATACCAAGTGGGAGGCAAGTGCATACTGGGGGTGAAGTTTTTAAGAGGGGTCAGTGTGTTCGTAGATGAAAGGACAGAAATCGCAATAGAGAACCACTGGAGAAAGATGCAACATTCAAAATTCTGAGCCAAATTCATAAATGTAATATTTATTATAGGATGTGATTTACAGTTCCCTTTAAGTATAATAAGCAGATGAAATAAATTAAGTATGTGGGAATTAATATTGCCGCCCTTATTTGCCTCTGTGTTTCATTAACGGCATTGATTTGGTCAACTTGCCAGGATATGGCTATATATATTTGTACAAAATACCCCCACTTACATACGCGAATCCATGGGGGCACAGGGGACACGTGCCCCCCCCCCCCTGATAAGGACAATTAAAATTTGTAAAGTAAAAATGCCATTTGAAAGCAGTGACGTGCCCCCCCCTTTAGAATTGAAGACTTTTTTTTTGGCTTGTCAAAATTTTCCCCCGAAAGATTCCCCCCTCCTCCCTTTTGGAAAATCCTGGATCCGCCCCTTGCCCACTTCTATACAGATTCTTGGATGTGCCCCATCCCTTCACGCCAGTTTATTCGAAGGATTTTATTGGTTCATAATTAAATTTGTAATACATTTAAAAGTCATTGGCAGTGGCGGACCGTGACCCGGATCGAGGAGACAAAGCATTGGAGGGGCACTGTATTGTTTGTGAACAATGCTGTCCCCCTCCAATGCTTTGTCTCCTCCAGGTCACGGTCCTCCACTGGTCATTGGTATCAGAGAATAATCCATTAACCCTATCTAGGCCGCCCCCCTCAACGATTCGTGCAATATTTTCGCCGCTCACTAAATTTTTGTCTTGCGCAACTTTTTAGACCAGTTTTGCGTCACCCGTGTATGCGGTTATTATGTCAGACCCAAAATTGCTCAAAAATGTGATTTCGTGTACAAAGTCAATGCAAATTGTGTTTTCAACAAAAAACATAAATGTATGATTATTTTGCTGGTCTAGATGTAATGCTGTTTATGATATCAGAAGAGTCCCAAACAAATTTAATTGAAAAAATAATGAAACACAAAATGTAAAAAACAAAGAAATACGTAAGAAATTGCAAAAACGATATAAGACATAAGAAATTGATCTGATATCGCAATTTTGTTCATGTACACAAAGAGTTCTTATACCAAAACATAGAACATTCTGAGCTTTGGAGGGAGTTGCATGAAATAAATTACGATACAATTTTGTAGATTATGTCCCAGACAACCTGCATGCCAATATTCGGCGCAAGAAATTTTGCATTTTTTAGTCAATAGGGCAAATTTAAGCTCTTTAACTACATTCGACTTTGAATGATTTATTGTTCTCCATCATAAAAGATCACATGCAGAGAGGGGGATTTGATATTATGCCCCCCTTTCCAAAAAGTGAGGGACGTGTCCCCCTCGGGTTCCCGCCCATGAAGAAGAGAAAATAAGAGTAAAGAATGAAGTATTCAGAGAAGTTTCAATCCAATTCAATTAAATTTTATTTTCATCTGATTGACATTTTATCAAAGTCCACATGAATGAAAATGAGAATTATTATTAAATATTACCCATGAAAACTAGAGCTTATTTCCAAAAGGAGTTCTTAAGAAAATCTTAAGTTTATAGAAATATTGCAAATATATATTCTACGTTTTCTAGTCACTTTTTTTCAATGCATATCACACATTTTCACATTTTTAAGCCATTTTATGCAATGCACTTCATACTAATTCGCCATTTCGTCTCAGTTTTCTCTCCCCTTTTCTCTGATTTATACAATGCACTTCGTACTACCCATTCGCCCTTTCTTTTTTTTCTAACCTTTTTTTCTTTGTTTCATGCTCTCACCTCTTACTACTCATCTCCCTTTCTCTCTGTTTTTTTCCTTTTCTCTCTGTTTTCCCGCCATTTTCTCTCCGTTTCTTGCAATGCACTCCTTGGGACCGATTCACCCTTATCTCTCCGTTTATGCACTGCACGCCTTACTACCCATTCGACCTTTTCTCTCCGTTTTCTCGCCCTTTTTTCTCCGTTTTATGCAACACACGCCTTACTACCCATTCGCCCTTTTGTCTCCATTTTCTCGCCCTTTTGTCTCCGTTTATTAGCCGTTTTCTCTTAGTATCTTCACTCCTCTAACAGGATCCTTGTCCTTAACATTCGCCGTTTTCTCGCCGTTTTCATGGGGAAATCAATAGCTCCGCTTATATTGAACAATGATGGCACTCCATAATAATTCAAGGTTTACATAGGAAACCTAATGTAGCCGTTTTTTGGCCGTTTTTTCTCCAAAAATTCTCCCTTTCTTCGCCCTTTTCTAGCCGTTTTCAAAACGGCGAAAAAACTGCAACTTTGAATTTCCCATAGGTTATAACACACAAAACGGCGAAAAAAGGGCGAAAAAACTGCAGTGGCTCACTGTGATAGGTGGGGCTAAATGGCAATTTAGCCCCACCTATAGTACGGGGTTAAGGAAATTTTAGCGTGTGTAAAAAGGGTATAAATGTACTAGACTTAAAAGTACATATATGTATGTCTAATGTAGCCAACATACGGCCCACATAATACCACAAAATCAAGAAATATCCACCCCCCTTCAGCCATAGCTCCAAATAGAGCCTGAGGTCAAAAGATTATAGATCAGTGTTGGCTCATAAGGGCACATTCTTGTGTAGGTAAATGTAGCCCTACGTGGCAAGGTACATACCCGTATACAGAACATTATTTGCAACCTTTGGGCGGTATTTTGGATACTGTTTGTATGCCTCATTTTACTACTTTTCTTCCTATCAAATTCTACCTTAACATGTACTTAAAATTCAATTAAAATATTTGTGTTTTACAATAAGATAAATGTCACAAAATACAATTTCCTACTAACATATTTCTGTGTAAATCATATAAATTTCACAAATTATAACATCCAAGTAATACAGACCTAAATGTAAAAATTACAGTTGATGTTATCTTAGAATGACCCTTGAAAGTTCCGACAACGCAGAAGGGAAGTTGTGTCACTATTAATAGCACTATGCAACATTACGTGCCTCTCACTAAACCCATGGATCCCAGCCGAACTCACTGTACTCACGTGCAGTATGCAAAAGCAGACTGTGGACAATTCTGCTCCCCAATCTTATAATTCCTGCTGTAAACACTTACATTAAGCATAAGAAGGGTTGTATTCGGGTCCCGCGTCTCTTGATGCTCGATGAACACCATGGATTTCAAGAAAGCGACATTTCCAAGAATATCAAACAGAAGGCGAAAGAGAGAGAGAGAGCTGAGCAGTGTTGCTTGCTACAAGTCAGGCAAGGGCATTTCTGTATCACTCGGCTGTTCCTATGTGCCCTACCTTTGCTTGACATATATTTAGCCCGAGGAGCAAGAGAATAATCTGGCACGCTTATGCTCACTCTCCCTCTCTCACGCTTCACTCATACGGGCTGTTCCTGCACAGAAAAAATTGCACTTGCTCGTTCACCTTTCACCAACAGAATTAGTCTGGTACACTAGACCTCTTTTCTCATTCATATTATCCTTTGAATATCAGGGCAAATGATTCAAACTATGAATAGTACAACATATTTTTTAACTACCTTTGCCTGACTTGCAGCAACGCATTGTACCACTCTCTCTCCGAACAGGATATTGAATGCTGACATTGCATGTCTGTTTTTCAAGACTAGACTACACATCGACTCGGGTCACCTGATATGAACAGGGTTGGGTAGTTTCACAATACCACTGGGACACGCCCACCATTTAAAGGGACAAACGTGCAATTGGAGTATGGAAACAGTAAACACTGAGTTTCCTGAAAATCCACTAATCCATCCCCCTTTCTTTTTTCATCTGTATGTCTCTTTCAATCCCTTTAGAACTGTCTGCTGTTTGAATGTATGCATCCCTCTTTTCCTGCCTGTCTGTCTGTCTCTCCCTCCCTCTCCTCTCCATCACAGCTTCTGCTGTGATCATGTATAGTATAATTATTGCAGCAGAGGTGATCGGTTTGCATGGGGTACATGAATTATATGAAAGATGGCATATCTATTTGACATATATACATCCCAATGCAACCGTATTGAATTATATTATAAAATCTTCATTTTTAGTAAATTCATTTGTTAAAACCTATCACCAATATTCATTGAATCTAGATCAGAGTTTGGTTATTTCTGTCTTATTTCAATATCTTATTTTGATCAACTAATGTATTGTATGTGTATTGCATGTATCAATCCTTTTTGTAAATGGTACGCAATTCAGCCGTCAGACTGCTATGTGCAATGTTTTATACCGAAATAAAATAAATTTATAATTATATTTATCGCTGTCTTGTCTGTTTGTCTGTTTGTCTATCTCACTCTCTAGCTTTCTCTCTGTCTACCTGTCTGCTTGTCTCTCGCTCTTTCTATCTGTCTGTCTATGTCAGTTTCTCTCTCTCTCTCTCTCTCTCTCCAGCCCATTTTCTACCTCCTTCTCCTTCTAAGGGGGGAGGGGGAAGGAGAGGTCATGGGAGGATACAACTCATTCCTGATTACATTAACACAGGAAATGAGAATGGACAAATTCATCACCTGAAATCTCACCTTTCAAATTACACAACATGTATACCTGTACACGCGGGGGGGGGGGGGTATTTTCTATCTGGTTGATGTTTTCAACCTTTCTTTCATTCATAAAGTTCGTACTTGTGGAAGTTGTTTGCGACTAGTATTACGGCTTATTTTGGGGCATTTTTGTTGGTGTGTCTCATCAGTCGCCCCATTCATTTCATTACTTGCTTACTTGCTACTTTACTTACTTGTACCTACCTACTTACTTTATACTATTTGCATATAATTTAGGCAAAGTTTTCTTTGATTAATCATAATTATGCTGGGCTTTTTTATTCAAATCATACTTGTGTTTGGATTCACTTAAAATCACTGGCGGATCCAGGGGGGGGGGGGGGCAAAGCCAGCCCGTGCCCCCCCCCCCCTTTGAGAGGCACAATTAAGATTTATAATGTAAAATGCTGTTAAAAACAGAAGCGTGACCCCCCCCCCCCCCTTGAAAGTGAAGACTTTTTTTTGCTTGTCAAACTCTTTCGTGGATGAAATATCCTTAATATTTGGTTAAAAACCTTTTTTCTTTTTTTTTTGCTTGTCAAATTATTCCTCGGAAAATGTGCCCCCCGCTTTTTGAAAATCCTGGATCGGCCCCTGCCTATTATGATAGTAAAAAAAATATCCTAGTAAACCTACAAAAAAAAATACAAAGAAGGTCATAATAGGTGTCAGTTTGTAGATTGAAAAATTATTACTGGGAACAAAAATGACAAAAAAAATATAGAATGATAAAAGATGAAATAAAAACACCAATCCTGGCAAACTTTCTCAAAAAAAAAAAATAAAACACAGAGGTGTATATCAACTCTCAGTTGATGAATTATAAAAGATTACAGAGAACAAAATGACCAGAAATCCTCATTATGGTTTCAAAGATTTAATGAGCATTCTATTTCCATCGATGCGAGGCAATTAACGAAAGAGCAGAGGAGAAAACCATGGTTAATGAGCAATAGTTCTGACAAAATTCAGACTCTCAAGGGTCTTATTTGTCTGGGCCCAACATTACTTCAAACTGTGCAAAAAAAAGGGGTGTTTTCTTTCATACAATATGAAGAAAAAGTGGTGTGTTGTGTTGTTTTATCAAGTATTGAAAACAAAGCATAACTGGAAATCCAGAATACTTTTATTATATAAATGCATTTATTATTACTATGCAGAAAATGGGGGTGATGATAGCCATAGTCAGGTCTCAATATAGAGAAAACTACATTGTACTAGTAAAATTATTAATCTTTTCTGTCATCACTGTCATTATCTACATGCATGCTAATCATCTTTAATTTCTTCATTACAATCAGCATTGTTCTTGCCATCATCATCATCATCATAATCATTATCATCATCATCAACCACCATCAACATCATCATCATCATTATCATCATCAACATCATTACAATCAGCATTGTTCTTGCCATCATCATGATCATCATAATCATCATCATCATCGTTCATCAATCATCATGATCATCACAACAGAAATGTCCACACCATCATTCACAATCTTTATTGTGATGATCATAACCATTACCATTATCATTATCATCATCATCATCATCATCATCATCATCATCATCATCATCATCATCATCATCATCATCATCATCATCATCATCATCATCATCATCATCATCATCATCATCATCATACTGATCATCACAACATAAACGTCATCATCATCATCATCATCATCATCATCATCATCATCATCACCATAATCATCATAATCATCATCATCACCATCATCATTACCACACAATCATATCCTCATCAATACCATACCATTTATAAATATCCACCATCATCAAAATCACATTGATCATCATCGCAATTATCATCTTCAAAATCACCATCATCTATTATTGACCAAAATCAACGTATTCAGAGCAAGAGCAAGAATTCAACGAGAATATACTTGGTGTACTCTAAAACTTACCCTACTGCGTTGAGCCTGGAATTTGGTGGAGGCTCGAAGGAGTTCCCGGGTGAAAAATTCATCTTGATCTTCAGCGCCTTGCCCTGTGTAGCAGCAAAAATATAATACATATCATTGGTAAAAAAGAGGTTTAATTTTTGTTTTAAAAAAAAATCAAATTGTCATTTTAAATATCACACTCATGCATGATCTATGAATGCTAAAGAAAAAGCCTTCATCACTTGGGGGAGTGATGGTTGTAATGGTCTTGCATTAAAAAAAAAGCTATTATAAAGCAAACAAATTTACGCAAAATGCTCTTTTCGATTCATTGTAAAAAAAAAATGTGAGGCGTCATTCAAACTATCATTGTTCTCCTCTCCATAGTACCCAAAACACACAAGAGAGTGAACTTTATCCTCTTCCCTTTTCTCTTTCTCAATGTCTTTTATCATCACCATGAATACCAAATCTGCATCATTATTTCATCAACATCATCACGATCATCTCCATAATCAACCTCAGTATCATCATATCCTTCATCATTATCGTCAACATTACCATCATCATCACCATCACCATTTCATCATTATAACCATCATCATCATTAACATCAATATCATCATCATCACCATCAGCATTATCATAACCATCACCATCATCATTTCATCATTTAAACCATCATCATAATTAACATCAATATCATCGTCATCATCATCAGCATCATCATAATCATCATCAGCATCATTATCATCATCATCATCATCACCACCACCATCATCATCATCATTAACAACAATATCATCACCATCATCAGCATCATCATCACCATCATCATCATCACCATCATCATCACCATCATCATCGCCGTCGTCATCACCATCATCATCGCCGTCGTCATCATCATCATCATCACCATCATCATCATCATCGTCATCACTGTCCATCTCTACAAAACCTCCTCATTCTCTTCCCTCCCCAGAGTCAGCTAAAATACAAATATAGAGGTGGATATTTTTCAGGCAATGTGTGTGTAAAAAAAAAGGCTTTTGAAAAGCTGAGTCTATCAAACAACATTTACTCCACATTTTCATTCTACTTGATTGAGCAGATGCTTCATGTTACATATTGTCACCCTGCTGGCAATAAATTAACTTTATCTTGTCCAGGATGTGTTTCTCTCAGGTACAACACCCTTCTGTTTGAGGAAAGTGGTCTGAACCAACAGCCTATAAAAAGACCCTGACTGGAACCTGAGTATTGAAAGCTTTTATCTCACTCACTGAAATTGAAACATGCTGTATCTGTGCTAGACTTGGATCCAGACCCACATGTTGATAAATATGTTGATCAGGGTCTGTGTCTGTAGTACTCCCGAGACTACAATGTATTGTATAACACACGGTGCAGCATGCATGCATCGCCTGATTGGCCAAAAGAAGTGTGTCACATGTTCTGGTAAAATGCTCTTTAATCTACGAACCATACAGGTGAGGACTGCTTTCACACGAGGCATTTTTACATTAGCGTATAAACGAGTTTACAAACCAAACCACCTCACTATTTCTGATCTGGTATTCTACCATACATGTAGGTTTCTTCTGAAGGTTACAATTCTTAAAGATTCTGAATTCTGCCAAAGACTGTACCCCATCTGTAAGCAGGAATTGTGCTTTTAATAATAAGTAAAGCGTCTTTCAGAGCTAGAGCTTCACTCTCAATCGTTTTGTCTGTGATGGAATGTAAGAATAAATAATAAACAGATGGTTGCAGAATACACTTCTGAAAAGATGCTTCACTTGGGCTTGCAGTTAAAGTGCCTAGAAGCTGCTGCTAATTGTGGCCCAAACTTTTGAGGTAAGGTTTCGGGGGGGGGGGGGGAATTAAACGGGGGCTTGCGGCGATTTTGTCCCTGAAAAGCTCAAAAGAGCCCAGTGAAACTCACAAAGGAAGCCTTGGAAAATCCCCATTCATTGCAATGTTTAAGCTTATCCAATGTTGTAGATTTACAATGTTAGGCAGTAGGTTGTAACTACACTGTAGTAGCGCCCCCCCCCAAAAAAAAAAAAATACCCACAAAATAATAATAAAATAAATAAATAAATAATAGTTTATAAATAAATATTTGTTTTGCCTGTAAGTTTTTTTTTATAACTTTAGAATTTCCCCAGAAAGTATTTTTCTTTTTAATACTCGAGTAGTGTTATGAACAATATTTGGTAATTTTGACAAGATTCCACATTTCAGCTTGGGAAAAAATTTCTGGGGTTACACTTTGAGCTCAGCAACAATATTTTTGCACGTTGTATATCAATACATGTAGTTTGAAAATATTGGACTGTTTGGGAGTTTCCTGGGCTTTTTTTTTTAGTTTTTCAGGGCATTTTAGACATTTTGGGGCTGAAATTGCACGCCCCTGTGTAACTTTTTCCCTGCTTTCCAACTACATGTAAGATGGCTAATCACATTGTGGTATCTCCTTCATCCTTGTCAGTATTTTTTTTTCTTCAATTGTGACTCGTCTGAAAAAGCTCTCGTCTGCCTTTCGCCATTCAATTGATCTAATTACATACCTTGGGTTGAAACCATCAGAATGCATTGTGGGACGTTAATGTAATTATTACAAGAACATGCGATAGCAAAGTAATCGGGCAGGCACAGCATGCATGTTTGTCTGGTTAAAGGTGATTCACTGTGTTGAAAAATGATTTCACTTGGGTTTAAATAGATGAAATATTAACTATGTCCAGAATCCAGATATCTTTAATTTAGTTAGTATTATTACCATTATCATGACTATAACTATGATTACTGTCTTTATCATTACCCGTGAGAGGTTCAGTCACATTTCATTATCAAAATGGTTCAAATAAAATTACGTACTTAGAGAAGTGGAACTGAAAATATCTTATCAAAATTATCCAGAAAATACTAAACCTCTGCATTTTGAAATTTAAATTGTTGCATGAAAAAATGTTGTTTTGACACAATTTGTTTTTATACTTACACAAAGAAATTATTGGTTCACTAAAATGTGCATGATGTTTATAATATCAATATCATCGTTATTTACATGTACAATGAAAATTGAAAACAAAAAAAGATATATATTTAACTGATATTTTTCATCAGATTTCACTGACATTTTTATTTTTATTTTTTTGTATTCATCTATTTGAAGGTTGGCTTGGTCAAAATGAACCCTTCCTTTAGAATGTGGGCAATACAAATAACGTTTATCTATTATCATAGTAACATAGCTCATAAAGAACAGTTAAATGTAGATTTGCAGATGCAATCTCATTGGCATGATTCCTAACTGGCAGAAATCAATGTAATTTTGTCCAGGAAAACAAAAAATAAAGAAAATAAGCGGATCAGAGAAATAATAATAATAAAAAAAAAAGATCAATGGAAAAAGAGCTTTGTTAATTTCTATCAGGAAGCATGAAGCATCACTTAGCAATGTTTCAGTTTTTAAAGATGAATGCATGCAGCCATGATGCTTCTGTAACATAAGGCTTTGCGATTGATCATGAAGCTGATTTCTATGATTGATTGCATTGATTATTGTGTATGATCAATCGTAAAACTCAGCTCCTCAATCAATCGCCAAGTTTTGTGTTACAGGGCCCTGTAGGAAAAGTCCACACAAAGAGAATTTTTATTTCATTAGAAAAATTATCAGTGAGATAAATTTCCAAATTTGACTTTTTTTTTTTTGGGGGGGGGGTATTTCTAATAAAGTTGACATAAATCTCTCAGAGTTGCTCTGTACTTGTACAAAGAAATAATTACCAAATTCCAAAGTAAATACATTAATTCTATTATACAAAAACATATTTTACCCTTTTATTCATTTAATCATTTATTTATGTATATATGTATTTATTCATTCATTCATTTATTTCATTTTTTAAATTTATTTTTGCAAGGGCAAGAAGTTTGCTATATTAAAACATAAGCAGGGGGGGGGTAATATCTAGAATAAATTATTAAAAGTTCTAAATTGCAATTAGATCAATCTTGTGCACATTTCCTTTGCATGACAAACTTGCTAAAAATTTCAAGACAATTCTTCATTACATGAAAGTCTACAGCGTTTGGTATTGGCATGTAACCATCTTTTCTGGATCTGCTTCTGTTGGCCCATTCTCAACAAAGAGGGCTCACTTCAACAATCTGTAAGTAACAATATTGAGGACAATCTCTTTGAAAGAAAAATACAATACCGGTAGATGTGATCTTAATAGTTTTAAGGTCAAGTCCACCTCATTAAAATGTTGACTTGAATGAAAAGAGAAAAATCAGACAAGCATAATACTGAAAATGTCATCAAAATCGAATGTAAAATAAGAAAGTTATGACATTTTAAATTTTTGCTTATTTTTCACAAAATAGTTAAATGCACAATTTAGTCACATGCAATTGAGAGAATCGATGATGTCCCTCATTATTACTTTTGTTTTTTATTATTGTTCAAATTCTACAATATTTCAATTTTCACAAATTTGACAATAAGGACCAACTCGACTAAACCATATAATGTTAAATAATGGTAATTCCACATGTTCAGAGAGAAATAAAACTTTGTTTCACAGGTCAATGAAGAGAAAATTAGAATACTTCATATGTCTTATAATAAAATACAAAAGAAATAGTGAGTGAGTGATGTCATCAGTTCCCTCATTTGCATACCAACCGGGATGTGCATATAACTATTATGTGAAATCAAGCAAAATTTTAAAATGTCTTAACTTTCTTATTTTACATCCGATTTTGATGAAATTTTCAGTGTTATGCTCGTTGGATTTTTCTCTTTTTGTTCAAATCAACTTTTTGTTGGGGTGGACTTGTCCTTTAAAGGTCAAGTTCACCCCAGGAAAATGTTGATTTGAATCAATAAAAAAACAAACAAGCATAACGCTGAAAATGTCATCACAATCAGATGGAAAAGGAGAAAGTTAAGACATTTTAAAATTTTGCTCATTTTCCACAAAACAGTTATATGTACAACTCTGTGATATACACTCACTATTTCTTTTGTTATTTATTGTTTGAATTATACAATATTCTCATTTCTTCAATACAGATTTTACAATGGCTAACTTGACAGACTGAAGCACAATGTATGTTTCTAGCAATAACAATCTTGTACGGTTTTGGACAAAATATGCAAATTATAATAAACTTTGAAATTGATTTTCTCTGAAATGGGATTCACACTGTCGCAATATGACAGTTCGGATGACCACTGATGACAACGTTGGCATTCATCTGAACCGTTGTATCAGTCAATTAAGGTCAATCCATTGAGTTTTAGATTTTTGCAGAGAATGAGAGTACAAGTCCAATTCTATTCATTACTAAATTTCTAGGCAGCAATTTATCGTAGTTTCTGAGATATGTGGGGATTTTCACAGCGAAGCCATGCAAATTGTTGATAAAATCAAGGAGCTCCTTGATAAAATGTGCAAATCCCATTGAAAACGTGAACTGCAGCAAAGCAAACAACAGATGCGCACACTTAATATGCAAATGCACGGTCAGCGAAACCGTTGCATCTGCATGCGTTGACTTTGCACGTGAAAGAATGATACAATGTTTTGCTTGATTACGCGCATTGAAATCGCGGTCAGGGTTGTTGTATCCCCTATGGCGTTTTTGTACAAGAAAATCTGAACCACTCAAACCAAAATTACAAGTATGTAGCTATTTTTTATAATTAAAGAAATCTTTTTTCATTCTTGGTTCTGTATAAAAATAGAGATTATATTATATATCAAATTATCATTGTTAAGAACTTGTCTTGGTCTTTCCTACCATGTACATGTTTCTAGCAATAACAAAATTGTAAGGTTTGGGACAAAACATGCAAATTAAAATAAACTTTGAAATTGATTTTCTCTGAAATGGAATTCGTGCTGTAGTGTCGTATCACGATACGACGGTTTGGACGACCACTGATGACACGATCTGCATGTACCATGTTTCAATAAAACCAACAGTACCATACATAATACCATTTTGGGGCATATGTACACACACAGAGTAAGCAGATCATTGCAGAGTTATGATCCAATAAAACTATTTGCAACTATTAATAAATCCTTAATGATATATTCCTCATAAAACATCAAAAAGAGCAAAACACACAAACTTTCAGCAACTTCTGATAACCGAAGACAGGTACTTACATGTACATGTACACACACATTAATCACTGCAGATTTATGATCCAAAACAATAATTAACTATTTGCATAGATTATATTAACAAATCTTCACTGAAATATATTCCTCACCATCTTAAACGTACCAGAAAGAGCAAAACACACAAACTTTCACCAACTTTTGACAACACATCACTATAAATATGGACAGGATAACTAACTATCCGACATCGAATGAAAAATGCCACGTATGGCAATTTCATCATGTATCTGCGTAAATTTAGAATCTATCCCAATAATCCCCCCATGCAATATGGCCTAAGTGGGAACTTCCACTCGTTCAAGTGTAAACAAACTTTTTTTTTTCTTTCCTGCAAGCGAACGGCCATACAGTCCATCGTGGCTTAGACAGGCTCAAGTGCTTTTAATCACTTCCTGTGCCTTCCATGCTTTTTTTAGACTAGTTCGTCAACCAACTGTTGAATAAAAATTAATTTTAAAGGGATATGATTTTATTTGCTTTTGGGGCCATTGCAAAATTGGCCCAAGAATTAAAGGCCAAGTCAACATCCCAAAAACTTTTGTTTTGAATCCATTCAAAGAGAAAACATATATCATATTTTCAGCATAATGCTTTTTTTCTATTCATTAAGATAAACTTTTAGCCGGGTTGGATTTGGCAATCAATCATAATCTTGCCATGGGGTGCACATTTGCAATGATTGATTGCCTTCTTCCTGCATTAAACTGATCAGCTGCAGTTAAAGATAAATTCCAGTAGTTGCAGTAAACACTGATTTCATGAGAAAGTCTGTAAAACCAGGTTTAATTGTCAGTATATCATCGAGGATCTAGATCTGGTACAGTTACATAAACTGAACTTTGTGAAATCTTGAAATCTACGCTTAAAAATGTTCACACTGAAGATCACAAACACAGATAGGCACACGTGGGACAGTGTATTATTATTGCTGGAATAAAGACCCGACGGAAGTGACCGAATCCGCGCTTATTTTGCTTATTTCTCAGCAATTACACAATTTCTTCCAGAATCCTTTGGCACATATTTTTTATTCATACAAACAGACACTTGGGTGGTCATTATATTAGATTCTGTAAAAAGTCATTTTGAGATCGTTACCAAAACTGGAATTTATCTTTAAAACTGATCTTTGAATAATATCTAAAACTGATATTTGCAACATGTTTCTTTTCATCACTTATAGTAAACAAAGTAGAATTGAAAATCAGATTCAAATTAAAGCTTTGAGATATTAGATTGAAGTTCATTCTTTTTAATTGTAATTTTTCTGTAAAATAATTTAAGTACTGTTTTTTTATGTTTTTTTTATGAAATGTGGAAACGAATCAATCAATCAAAGTATGAACACAAACCAAACCAAAATGAAAACATCATACAAAATCGTATCTGGTTTGAAGGGTATGGCAAGTAGTTGCAGTTTAAAGATATTATAGCATATTAAATGTGGACTTATATTGTCTAAATTTGATGAAAAAATTGAACGAGACATCCTTTGATAGTGATATTCTGCAAGATTTATCTGAAGGATTTTAAGCAAAATAATAATTTAAAAGATCACACATCAATAGTTTTAGTCTTCCTATGTTTGCAACACTCTGGTCATTTCTACGGTCATCCCCTGCAGAGACTGTGTACAGGAATGACAGAAAAACATGTTGGAACTATTAAAACACAAGTCCACCCCAACAAAAATTTGATTTAAATAAAAGGAGAAAAATCAAATAAGCATAACACTGAAAATTTCATCAATATCGGATGTAAAATAAGAAAGTTATGACACTTTAAAGTTTCTCTTAATTACACAAAACAATTATATGCACATCCTGCTCGGTATGCAAATGTGGAGACTGATGACGTCACCCACTCACTATTTCTTTTGTATTTTATTATATAAAAGACGAAATATTCTAATTTTCTCCCTGAACATGTGGAATTAACATTATTTAATACTAACTTTTTTAATACTACATGTATATGGTTCAGTCAAGTTGGTCCCTATTGTCAAATCTGTAGAAAATGAAATATTTTATCATTCAAACAATAGAAAACAAAAGAAATAGTGAGTGAAGGATATTATCCACCGTCCCATTTGCATGTCACTGAGTTGTTTATATCACTGTTTTATGATAAGTGAAAATTTAAAATGTAATAACTTTCTTATTTTACATCCGATTTTGATGAAATTTTCAGCATTATGCTAGTTTGATTTTTCTTCATTTATTCAAATCAATGTTTTCCTGGGGTGGACTTGACCTTTAACAAAGCCTTTATAAGGCCTAGAGATCAGGCCAAAAAATGAATTAACTGACGTTTTGAATATCCCCTTAAAAAGGGTCGATGAGAAACCACATTTTCTTCTTGTTTTGAATTAATATCAACTAAAATCCAACCATTATTGTGTTCAATCTCGCATGTTCAATATTTCGAAGTCTTGGTCATACCTCGGTTCATTTTCAATTGTTTATCTAACATGTCAGAGTGTGATTGAAAATGAAAAGAGATGGTGCACTTTGAGATTACTCACCGGGGGCCACCAAAGCATGACTTTTTGATCTCCCTCTTGGCTTGCCTTCGATCTTTAACCGCTGCATCCCTCAAACAACAAACTTCAAACTCCCCGATGTCCAGTGATACACTGCTAACAAGCGCTAATTAATTCCAACTTGATCAAATACATGAGCCTCTGCTGGGTGCTTTGGTGTGCGCCTGTAGTCCAAGTTATATGGGAAAGCTATAAATTGATGAGGAGGTTCGAGCCCTTGTCACGTCTTTCAGATGGTGACGTTAAAGTTGGTCCAGATGCAAATAACCATATCTGATTGATACACGTCTGAAAACACTCAATTTCGCACACACTCTGCACGGCAGTTGAAGGGCATGTGCATTTAAAGAAGTGTCATTGACCAGACTCTTGTTCAATAATGCCTGGAGCAAAGACTAGCTCAATGAGTCTTTGCATGTGTGTACTTGTTCTAGAGGAGTGCAAGTGGATAGTCTGATCAGTCTCACAGCTCAGACTCGCTGTAAGACACATTATAAGAGTTTGTGCCTCTTATCAAGCCTCCATGAGGAAGCTTACGGTATATCTGATGCTGGTGAGTAGATGCCCATACACTGCCTGTACGTATTTTGACAGGAGTACAGTTCAATCCAAACAATCCATAACTAAAATAAAAATTATCCTGGTAGTTAGGCAACATGTACTGTGAGAGGGAGGATTAATTGATGTAAATAGATTTTAGCGTTCATTTTCTTTCGAACATGATCGGCTGTGTATAGGCCTATAGCATATCTATTAAGAGGCAGCATCTACAGGCTATATCATTCAATGAGGTAGTGAAAACGGCCTCTGTATTCGGACTCAGTGCACATATACTATAGTATCATCTGTACCTTATCAAATATTCCATTTCAAGAGAAAACCTTGTTTTATCCCGCACATCACAGCCTACAGATATAAACTTTCAAGTTTCAACAAAGTTGACCGCAGTTATACATGTATGTAATTTGGTAAAACATCAAGATCAATCTTCTCATTTGCGGAGATTACTGCAAAAAGAATAGCACCTCAGTGAAATTTTGGCCACACAGACCGACAACACAGTTTAGATAGCCTAATTTTGATAAGTCCAAATGCATCTGAATAGCAGAAGACAGGAGCTGCAATAAGACCTTAAAGGGATCAAGAAAATATCACTTGTAAAAAAATGAAACAATCATGAGGATTTGAAGTCACAAAGCACAAAACTGACACATCACAGGATAACAAATGCGGTTACAAACTGTCCAGAATTCATATGCAGTGTTGCATTAAACAGATTATTCCCAAACCAGCTTTAATACAGCTGTATGGATACGTGCAATATAATTATGCTCAAGATGAATAGGAATCCATTTGTCTTACAATCCAAATCGTCCAAGGATACAGTATCACGTTCAGTACTTCAGGAACATATAGGATATATAGGCCTATATCATTTATTAATGTGTTGATATGGAACTTCATATGCCCATAAAACAAACTAAAGTGACGTACTGAATCCGAGATCCATGTAATAAAGCTGGTATCCGGATGAGCCTCAGAGTCAGGGATCACTTAGCGATCCTGCAAACATACCATCACATCCATTCTGGAAGCGACTAAAAGCTCATGATCAGGACGAGCATTTTCATAGAACAAATAGTCAGTGGTTTTCATTTACTATTGTTATAAGCTACTGAAATCCTTGCATCTGATTGGCTGAGAGCACATTAGTGAGTGAAATTCACTGACAAAACGTTTCCTGAAATGCTCTCTCCTGAACACTTTGTAACACTACACCTTTGTTTTTGACTTGGTGCAGTTCCTAGGGAACAGAATTACAGTGTAATTGAAGACCCTGTTCTCATCGACTGTCTTGAACTGAAATTCCCTTAAACCGGTTTAGGAAACCAGTTTTGAAGATCGTTTCGCTAGCATCCTCATCACCCACCATCTTCTAAACTGGTTTTCAGAACAACTCAGTGGTCTAATTGTTACGGGAATTCGCTCAGTGGAGTCAAATGTTTCGCGCAACATTTGACACCGCAGCATACAGTAGGCATTCTACACATAGGCCTGTATTCTGAAGTCGGGTTTAACTTAAACTCAAGTTTAAAGTTGTGGTTTAAGTATGGACAGCCAAAAGTATCAAAATTTTTATTAAGTTGTTTGTTTCTTATGTTTACTGTGCTCTTTCCTGATTCATCGATGGTGAAGACAATCATCTATTTATACTTCCTACACAATTATGAATGATTTGAGAGCCGAATGAGCTGACATATGATATCTCTACTGTTAGTGATTATGTAACAATTGGCTGTCCATACTTAAACCACAACTTTAAACCCGAGTTTAAGTTAAACCTGACTTCAGAATACGGGCCACTGAGTGTACTGAGTTGTGTGCCCAACACGCACTCACCCTCATACTTCTGTGAGAAGATCACTTCCAGAAGAACGCTTGTGTCCTCACCAACGATTTAATAAACCAGTTTAACGAGGCAAAGCAATCTTGAAAACCACATCGCGAGGTAGTTTTTCAAACTGGATTGAAAGACCCAAGTTTAAGACCACTTGCAAGACTGCTTCGAGCATCCCATTACACATTAAACTGGTTTCCACCTCGATACAAGTTTAAGGAAGTAGATGATAATAGGGTCTATGATTGTGGTACCAGCACATTTACGCCAGCAACCCATCATTTACCTTGATAAATACTGTATAGGTGGTTTCAGACCGCCTCGAAGTTCGCCAGTTCCAGGTATTCTCTGATCGGGAAATTTACCCCGATCAGAAAATACCAGGTATTTTGGCGGTCTGAAAGCAAACTACGCGTAATATCCCCGAAAGAAAATACCCGATAAATAGTAGGTACTTGGCGAAATTACGAGAACTTTCGCGGGGATTTTTCCAAGGTCGTGGGTAAGCCTGAGTCGAATCGATTTTAAAATCGGTGTTCGATCGATGTCATCGAGTGCCGGTGCAGATTTTGCAAAATCGGTGCATCGAAAAAAAAAGAAAAAAAAAATACGTCGGCCGGCCGATTCCTTTGGTTCACACAATCAATCATCAAAATAAACAGAAATGTCCAACTTGACTACTAGTACTACTTACTTGATTTGTATTCCCCCCAAAATGAAACCGATTGTGTAATTATGATGCCTATTCACCATTAATTTGAAGTTTATTTCGATCATAGTTCGAGTCTTACTCGTCTGCTCGTGCCGAGATAATTTATGCACGATGAATTCATGAATGGAAATCATCGATCGTGCAGCGCATGCGCTGTACTGTGCTTTAATCAAAACAGAAAATGGCCGGAAAATTGACGCAATCAACGTAAAATAAACCTTGCTATCATGAACAATATTAATATGACCATAGAACATTATTTAATCGTAATATTTAACAATAATTTGCATATGATAATCATTAATATGAATTTAGAGCTTGATGTGAAACGTTTGTATTTCGTTTCAATTTTCAATGACGGACATCACATGACGATCGACTTGAGCAAGTGCACTTGTCTTTAAAAAAATTATCACGTCAGGATTGATTCTCGAACATTGTCAACATGCAGAAACTTTTTCAAGATCGTAATATCTCCATATAATAACATTTTACATGACAAAACAGAGTAAATTGCGTGATATTTTTTTTTCCATCAATTTGAAGCTAATTTGTGCCCAACTTCGAGCTCTGATTTTCATTAATGGAAAATATGTCCTACGTCAACGAACGCGCATGCGCATTGTGCTTCTTTTTCTCGGAGCTAGCTAGCTCCGGAGACGTCCAGGCCAGAGATGGAATAAAAATAAAAAATAATGCCAGTATAATACTATAAATAATTCCATATGAACATGACATGCTTTGCTGACATTGTCAATATCTTTAATATGGCCATAAAATCTTATTAAATCATAAAATAACATCCAATAATAATTAATATGAATTTAGTGCTCGATCTGAGACATATTTATTTCGATCGCATGCTCTTGTCTTGTGTCTAAAATTAAAAAAAAATATGGATTATCATATCAGGATTAATTCTCGAACATCGTCATTACTCATATTCCACAATCTTTCCTCACAATCGTTATATCAGCATTGAATACCAATTCAAATGACCATCCAGAGAAAATTGTGTATTTATTCCCGTCAATTTGGAGCTCATTTTGGATCTAACTACACAATCTCAGGCAAGTTACAGTGCTCCCGCTGGTTGCACTTTTTTGCTGGCACTGGACGGGGCTGCAGGCGGGGCTGGTGTGTGCGAGTCTGGACCGCGAATGCTAGTTGACCGAAAATCGTTCGGATCGAATCTGCGTGATTCATGTCTTTGATATTGTTTCATTTTAAACTTATATGTTGTCATCTGCAAATATCATTGTTGATGATATTTTGGGAAGAATTCTGCATTGGTCCCTGGCTTTTTTGTGTTTTGTGATCATGGAAAATACAAACGAACTTTGCTCTGTCATCTGCTTGTGCAACGCTCACCCAGCCAGCGCATACCGTCAGTGCATGCAATGCTGCATAGCGCATCGACGCGACGGCCAGAGCCAAAAAAAAAGTGACTTGATTTTCCCCGCTGCGTCTTCAAAATTCGATGCATCGATGTTCGATCGAATTAAAGCTGTCGAACACCGGTTTTCAAAATAATCGATATGACTCAGGCTTAGTCGTGGGTATTTTGGCGGTCTGAAAGCAAATTACGGGAACTTTTAGCCCAGCGTGTCGTTGGGTGCGGCGCCGTGCATGGGTTGCTGCTGGGCTAGTGATTTTGAATTTCGCGCCTTGCTGCTTATCAGACCATACTGCGCATGCTCGTAACTTCAGGAACTTATCCCGAAGGGTATGTTTCAGGGCGGTGTGAATGCAGGAATAATTAATGGGTATTTTTCAGCCTAAAAAAGTTCTCGTAATTTAACGGGGATTCTTGTGATCGAGGCGGTTTGAAACCACCTTATGTCATGCTATTGATTAGGTGCTTCTAATACCCCTTTCATAAACCCATCCTCCAATTATTCGCCTCAGAGTAATGCGGATAATTCAATAAAAATTGCATTCACAAACTCCGAAAATAATCCGCACTATTTTTTACGAGTGCCCGACCTGAAAAAGGCGGATAATTGTCATGGCAACTGCACACACCCCCTCCGATGGGGTTGTGTTGGAAAAGGGTGACCTTGTGACCGCACCATGGCAATTATCCGCATTACTTTGGAAATGCGTTCATAAAGTCAAAATCTGGTCCCGATGCCGCTATTATGCGGATAATTGCAGCATCGAAATAATGCGGATAACTCTGGTCCCGCTCCGATGTTACGACCAAATTATGCGGATATTATCCGCATAATTGGGTTTATGAAAGGGGTATAAATTTATGGAAAACAGATCATTTACAGGGAATCTATTATTAGCCAATTAATTGGTAGACAGAGAGAGAGAGAGAGAGAGAGATGATACGACCTATGAAAGTGGTCTAAAAAATATTCTGCGTTCAATTCGGGGGTACTAGTACATGGACAAAATGGCCTATAATTTTCAGGCAATCAATTAGGCAATTAAATTTGTAGAGCTACTATAGGTCTAAAATGTACATTATGTGTACTATCTTGTTTTTATATGCTGGTCCCAATGGTTAATTCTAAGGGCAATAATCAATGTGATTTCAAGGTTGACGGAAGTCAATTCGTATGATGTCAATTTATGATGTAAATGGGGACAGAGAGATTTTATTTTGGAATGAGAGTTTAGACCCTGGGGCTGTGGCCCATTTTATGTGGTTTAAGTATGGATAGCCAATTGTGAAAAGAAATATAAATAAATAGATAAATTAGTTAATTAATCTAATTAATCAATAAATAAATTTATCAATTAATTTATAATATGCCAACTGACCATAATTTTAAAGTTTTTTTCATAAATCTTTTCTTAATATCTAAAGTTGATAAAAATTGGCAAATGTCAGTAGAGCATAGCCCACATCATAATCTCAGGACACTCAAGGCCTAAGAGGCTGTTCTCACTACGTTCCTAAAACTAGTTTAGTGGAAACCAGTTTAACGCGTAGTGAGAACGGTCGACCAGTTTGGAAAACCACCTCGCGATGTAGTTTTCAAGATCGCTTTGCCTCGTTAAACTGGTTTTAGCGTAAGTGAGGACACAACCGTTCTTCGGGAAGCGATCTTCGCACATTTTGAGCGTGCTACTCCATGCCTATGCTGCGGTTTCGAATTTTGCGCGAAACATGTCATCCCACTGAGAGCGTTTCCATAGCAACAAGAGCGCTTTACGTGAAGTGATTTTGAAAACCACTTTCGTGTGATCAAGTGGGAACGCTAGCAAAGCGATCTTCCAAAGTGGTTTCCTGAATCGGTTTCCAACTAGTTTTAGAAAGCGTAATGAGGACGGCCTCTAAGTTCCCCAACCCCTTGATCTTCATAAGAGACCAGGCTCTTTCAGGTCTAAAAAACTGACTGACCAGTGACCAGCTCCTTTTTTTCCTTACCCACCTCCCTGGAGATATAAATGTACAAAGGACAAAATTACAAATCAATAGCCATCATTCTACCTGCTATTAAGACAGAGCATATCTTGCTATTGGCTGATCTTCCCCTTTAAATCACAACTTTCATAAATCCTCACTAATACCCCTTTCATAAACCTATCCTCCAATAAGCCGCCTAATAGTAATGCGGATAATTCAATAAAAATTGCGTTCACAAACTCCGAAAATTATCCGCAACATTTTTACGAGCGCCCGTCCTGAAAAAGGTGGTTAATCGTCATGACAACTGGACACGCCCCCTCCGATGCGGTTGTGTTGGAAAAGGGTGACCTTGTGACCGCACCATGGCAATTATCTGCATTATTTGGAAATACGTTCATAAACTCAAAATCTTGTCCCGATGCTGCTATTATGCGGATAATTGCAGCATCAAAATAATGCGGATAACTCTGGTCCTCCTCCGATTTTACGACCAAATTATGCTGCTATTAGCCGCATAATTGGGTTTATGAAAGGGGTATAAGCCAGATATACGTCATCATATTACCAGCGCAACGGAAACTTCCGTATCAATAATTCATGATAGGTCATTAAGTATATATTGGTATATGATTAAGGATAGAAAGCAGTAAAAGAGACGAATTGATTCACTTTCAGTCTTAAGTTCTATACAATTAAAAAAATATATTTTATCATATAGATGTAAAGTAGAACATATATTGATCAGAAACACATCATGTGTGTCAGCACTTTCTGACACATGAAACAGAACTAATGCCACTTGTGTATTAATTTATTTCTGATTAATGGGGGCCTAGAAGAAACTGATATTATTTTCTTGTGAGTTTCTTTCTTGATGGGAGGGGGTTGAAACGCTTAGAAAGCAAATGATAGAATTCAGATAAACATGAGAATATGAAATGCAAGTAGATTAAATTTTTTTCTCTCCCGAAGTCCCCTGTACCGAGATTGCGCGCGCGATAGTTGCAAGCTCAGCTGAATGCTATGGCCAAGCAGATACCCTCGAACATAATTTTGTTTTTACTAACAATATTTATTAAAAAGCACTTTTTACATGTATAAAATGCACTAAAATATAAAAACAAGGTGATATTGTTTGTTTTTATTGTAATACTTCCAAAATATGTTGTAATTAATTTTTTTGATACCTTTTTGTAATAGGTAAGATGTAATGTTTACAATTTTCTTTTGTTTGTTCTGCAATCGCCCGTTGACTTTCGCCGGGGAAGAAATGTCAGTGCGAAAGGTTACATTTTTTTCTTCCCAGGGGAAATGAGGAATGCGAGGCGGAGAAGTTTGCCGGTGAAAAATGAAGAGGGCAGTATGAAAGGGGTATAAAATGAAAGTGATTATATATCCTGGTTGTTCACAACAGGTAGCCCGAAAAATAGCAGGTGCAAATACACTGTATGACCGTCCCTTCTGGCAAATCATATTGTGAACGAAATTGCCCCTTGACAAGCAGACAGTCTTATCTATAAATTTTAAAAGCGTTTTTGAGAAAAGTGTCAATAAATAATTTTCAACATTTGAAGCAAATCTAGTAATAAGATACAGTGAAGTGTTGGGAATTTTGATGTTGAAATGAGTTTATACGGCGTTACGGTTTTCAAGGGTAATAAAATTCTCAGAGGCCTGAAAAATGAGTAAGGTCCTTTGGATTGTCAAAACCTTAGTTTCATGTAATGAACTTAGGTTGGAAAAAAAATGTGAATTTGCTATTGAGATGTGCATTTAATTATTTTTTTCAGTAATTATTTTCTTCCAATTTTTTTGTTTCGTCATAGCACAAAAAGTGTTCATTCATTATTATGAGCACAATGTAGATACAATGTAGTTCAATATTTTTCTTCATTAGTACAGGTCTGAAAACTATTATTTTTTATTATTTTTTCTGCTGAATTTACAATAATCTTTTTGTCAAGGTAAACATGTAAACTTTCCCTTGAAATCTCTATACTCAGCTGGTCACTATTTACAGCCTATCTGAATTTATTTCAAATCCTTCATATTTAGCGAGTACATTTTTAATCCAAGATGTTTGGTATTTAGACAGCAAGACATGAAAAAATAGATAAAGGTATACATGTCCAAAGTAAAGCACACTTTAATACATGTATCACTGATTAAAATGGAATCCTATACTTCTAAGCGTACTAGTGTCCTTTCAATGGTATATGTAAATGGAAAGACAAGGTTCATAATTTCTAGTACAGAAATGAAAAAAACATTGCCATGGTAACCAAGTATGATGGCTTTTCCAAGTATGAAAACAATACCACTCCATGGACACTTCATATTAATGTGTTGCAGCCTATTATTCCAAACAAAATATTGAATCATGGATACAATAATAGATCAGACAAGGTTCCTCAGAGATAAAGGGATTTTGCGGCCTGGGCCGTCTTACTAAGAGTTGCGATTAATCCGATCAACCTCAACTTTATAATGGAAATCCATCAATGTCATAATTTTTTCTACAGATTTGCACAATGTCCTTAGTAAACAAAGAGAAGCACACTAAATTTTTAAGAAAACTATGAATGTATGAATATATGTAGAACATATTTCAAACAATCATCCATTTTGGATGTTGACATTGCTGGTTTTCCATAGTGAAGGTTGATTGTAACTCTTTGTAGGATGGGGCACTGAACAGGTAAAACGCCATTTTCACAGGGCTCGCATAATTTTGGGGAAGGCATTACACGGCCACGAATGTTTAAAAAAAATGCAAAGTCCAAAATTTGTATTTCATGTGACAAAAGCGTGCAAAATGCACACTTACATGCACATAACTTTTCCAATCATCCCCTCGGTCACTAAGAGTCACTTTTGGTTTGGGAGAAGTTTTAAAAAAAATTAAAATAAAAACCAACTCCTAGTTGCAACTCACACAAACAATTGGCAAACCTTCCAAACATTTAAACGGACATTTTGCAAACTTTGGTTTGTCTGATAAAACGCGAATGTTGCATTTGTCCATTTTTTGACATTTGCTTCCTTGCAAGACCTTCCCAAAAAAGTTTGTGATCCCTGTGTAAATGGGGCTTTCAAGTAACTTTGCCATTTTCTCCCAATTATCTAACAATGCCCAATTTACAACAATGTGTCAGTGTGTGATGTGATTCCAATAGTTTTTAATTGAATGAGAATGAAATATTCAAATGTCTTTATATGGGGTGTACTCACTATAGCTGGGAATGTTTAGGGTCTTATATTCAAGACTACACCTCTTCATATTGATTTTGAAGCAATCTATCTCTAGTGTTTAGGGGACTGAAATTGAATGACCAAGCACAGCAAATTGTTAATCAGATTTTCAGCGTAACCACAGAGCCATATCCAAAAGAATTTGCCACAGGTCGATCCCAAATGGTACAACGCTGCCCTCAGTCTTTGAATTTTAATCACGGCCGTTTTAGGAAATTCTAAACTTTTCAATTCTACTGTCCTACTGTCCAGAGCTTGTCAAAGAAAACAACAGCCTAATTTCCCTATCTGCTTTTCAAAAAAAAAAAAAAAAAAAAAATATCCAATAGGTGATATTGTACCCACCCCATCATATTAAAAATACCTGATATTTTCCTTCTGGTGTGAAGCTGTTCCAATAATCAAGTAGCAATTTACCTCATTTCTTATTGATCAGAGTTTGCTGATAATTTTCATTTCAGAAGCAGTTGGAGGAAAGACAACTTGGGGATGGTGTGCAAATGAGTACCCCCCTTCCCAGTTCGCTGATAATTTTCATTTCAGAAGCAGTTCGAGGAAAGACAACTTGGGATGGTGTGCAAATTAGTACCCCCTCCAGTTCGCTGATTATTTTCATTTCAGGAGCAGTTCCACTGGGGATGGTCATGGTGTGCAAATGAGTACCTCCACCCCCTTCTACCCTAGTCTACAAACGCAGACTCAAATTTGACACTTGAACAAATTATACCACATCTAAATTAACTGAGGACTAGACTCAAAGCTCTCTTTCTCTGTCAAATAACAACAAAAACAAAGGATTTAAACATGAATCTTTACACATATTTTCATAATCCATAGTCCAGTTCATCACTATTCACAGGCAATCTGGATTAATTTTAACTCCATGAAATTTCAGAACTGGATTGATTTAAAATCCATTCAGAACTGGATTAATTTTAAATCCATGAAATTTCTGAGTGTACACATAGTTAATATTATACAGCATTATACAGACGTTCATGTGTAAACATTAATGCTTTTATTGGTGATTCTCAAAACCCTTTTATCTCTAAAACAGACCAATAAAAAGTAGATTATAATCTACAAACTCACACAGCAAGGTCACATAGTGCAATCAGATTCATATATTTCTATATCTTATCTGATGGCATTATTGACAGAGTGAATGAAATATGGCGCAATATACAGCCTGAAACAAACAAGCCTGACCTTTGTCTGAACAAGAAGACCCTGTTCACATGGTCCGGCGCCAAATGGAACCGTTCTGACAAGGGATGTGATCGAGGCCGACCTCGTGGCCACATTGTGCCGGCCTTGGCCTCGGCCCAAGTCCCCCTTCCTATCCCCTCAACCGAGAATGGCACAAAATATGCACTTTAAAGCATGGTAATGATTTGCTTTATTCTATAAAAAAAACACCTGCCCTCTACTGCCTACCTCCCCCTACTCCCCTTCACTTGAGTTAAGGGGTCTGAATGCATAGCCTACAATGACTTGTATACAGAAGGCCTGATATTAAAAATCAAGTTGTGCTAGTCTGGTGTGAAGACTCACTTGTTGATAAAAGTCTAAATAAGGGTCTGTGCCTGCAGACTAACCCCCCCCTCCCCCCTGATATGTCAATGCAAGGAAATCATTTTGAAAAATTCATAATCTCATCCTGAATGAGCTCCTTATCATATTACATGTAGTTCTTTAAACCAATCTAGAGTTGAATCAAGCATGATGTATATATCCTGAAGGCAAATTCAATGATGAATGATAGGGAATCGTACATCATGCCTTCAAAAACAAAATCAGGAATTAAATGCCTTAAAAGGCCCTTTCAGATATATCACACAAAATCACTCACAAACAAATCTCAGCAACATTCTATGATGCAATGTCATATGAGACGAAAATTAAATGCTGCAACCGTTGCACACATTCTATTGCTACCAGGTAACAATAAGGTTTATAGCAATTTATATTTGTACGCTTGTTTTTCATGATTAATTGTGCATTGTAGTCAATGCAATCAATCATAAAAAATGTGTTCCAGGGTAATTGCTAAAAAAAGCTTTGCTTTAACGGACAGAGACTGCAGAAGGCTGTGGACCAATGAAATCTTTATTTAAGTTTATAATAAATTTATGATAATGCAGGGTGCAACAATAAGCACTTGCCCGATTGCCTGGGGCAAGTCAAGGTTAGAGTCGGGCAAGCGTTTTGAAGTAAACACCAAAACTACTTGCCCAAATTGGGCAAGCAAAATTCTCACAGTAGAATGACAAAAATTAGGGTCGATATTTTTTATATTATGAAATCGACCCTAATTTGGGTCATGGCGGTCAAGAGAAAATCACTTTGGAAAAAGACATGCAATAACAAGGTACATCAGTTCATGTCAAAAGAGAGAAAAAGAGTTAAATGGTTTATAGAACCGCAATACTTTCTTTTGAAGAGGTAAAACTTTTTTTTCAAGGATTTTTTCGTGCAAGTGAAATAGATTTTTGGGCAAGTATATGCCAACTATTTAAATATTTACTTGCCCAAACGGGAAAGTGATTCTAAAAAGTTATGTAGCACCCTGATAATGTCTGCATAAATTCTTTCTCCTGATGCACACACCAATACAAAGTAAAACATTTTTCATCAAAAGGTCTGTCAAGTTGGTCAGATTTGCTATTTTAAATATTGCAAACTTGGAAGCTGACCTTGGTAGCACCAAGTCTGAAAAATCCTGCCGAAAGCTACATGTACATATATAGCTGAACCAGTATCTTTGTCACTAGACTATTAACATAATTACGTCTGATGCGGCAAGACTACAAATCATGGGTGTGAACTTGTGAAGCATCCCCTACCTATACCATCTTGTCCAGTCGTTTTGTTTTTTAATGTATACCACTAATAATACCAGCTATAATTTGGTCCAGATAGGTAACACTACCACCAGACAATCGTAAATAGTAAAGAAAAAAAAGAACAAAGACAGACAAGATAGTAGTCTCAATGCATCAGACGTATTCCTAACGTTTCAGCGGAACCAGGCGCGGATCCAAGATGGGGAACAGGAAGCACGTGCCCACCCCCCCCCCCCTTTTGAGAAGCAAAATCTAAAATTTGTAATGTAAAAATGCCATTAATTGAAAACTTTTTTTTTTTTTTGCTTGTCAAATTTTTTCGGTTACGAAATACCTTTAATTTGTGGTTGAAAACTTTTTTGGGGGCTTGCCAAAATTTTCCTCCGAAAAATTTGCCCCCCCCCCCCCCTTTTGGAAAATCCTGGATCCGCCCCTAAGCGGAACAGCACAGATATGCCAGCAGCCTCTGCTTTATAGGCTAGGCAGAACCATATCTGAACAAGGCTTCATAGAGAAGATTAATTATCATCTCAGCATGAATGCCATATGCTATCTGGAAGACAGAGGCAAAAATATATCAGTGTTAAAAATAGGGAAGGCTAAGAGCAAAATAAGAAACATGCTTTTTCCTTAAAAGCCAGTTGATTGAAAAATAATGGATTATTCAAAAGACATTTCTCCTGTCTCTTCTTTTTTAATTGTGAAGAGAAGTAAAAATACAATGCACATTATATCATTTACACCAGTACTTCATATTCAAAATTGCAGTTTTATTTGTATTACAAAGACTTTCCTACTTCTTCGTTCAAATTTGAATTGCCCTTTCAATAGATTTGAAGTATGAAAGGAAATATTCATAAGCTGCGTCTTTGACAAACAATTTAACCCATCCTTATTGAATTGGAATTTTTATGCAATAGCAAATAAGCCGACAAAAGTTGAAAACATGCCATGTCTAAATGTCTACATGTCTTTACCTTCAGGAGGATGTAAATCCTATTATGCATTCCTGTATTAAAATCAATGGAGATGTATTTGCCTGAGGAAACACCCATTTTGCACCTGCCCCAGTTATCATATGCTTATACGAGTCCAGTGTCGAAAATAACACCAGTCAGTGTTAAAGAGTGTTAGAAATACACTATTAGAAGTGAAATGTAACAAGACATCAAGCACAATGTGTTAAAACACCATGAAAGGTTTTAAACAATAGGTCTACCATGTTTGGTGCAGTGCTCTGACTCCTCTCTCACGACACAATCTGGCATTGTAGTACCACCTGATGTTTTTGCAAGGTATAAACCAGCGCACAACACTGGCACCGGTCTGACGGGCAAGTAACTTTTCAGAAGTAGCCAGATTTACATGACCAGTAAAAAAATAAATATATCAAACTGATACAAATGATATTTTCTTCTCTTTTGTAAATTATAATTATGGCTCTGGAATCTCAAAAATATGGCTCTCATGAATTATGTTGTGTGTGTGTGTACCTTGCCCTATTTTTTTTTTTTTTTTTGGGGGGGGGTAAGGGGGTAACAATAAACAATAAGACACAGCAAAATAAAGTCTTTTTATGTTTTTCTTTATTTTCTTTACTTTTGGGACCAGTAAATTTTAGGTTCGGACTCAGTAAAAAATTGAAAAACTGGGTATCTACAGGTCCGACATGAACAGGTTGGACAAGTAGAATAAAAGGGTTAGTGTGGAGCCCTGCTTAATTCTTCTTTTTTTTTTTTCTACAAAATGTTATGTATTACTTTGTTTTCTCCTTCTTCCAGTTTCTTTTCTATAATTGCTCATGTATTTCTTAGTTTCATCTACGTTCTTAATAAATTTTCTGATGTATTTCTTTGTTAATAATTACGTATTGATTCATCTTTCTTTTTTTTCAATGAAATCAATATGTACCCAGTATTTCTTTGTTTCTCTTTATTGTTTCCTTTTCTATAATTTCTCATGTATTTCTTTGCTTCATTTCTTGTTTCATCGAAGCGATGAATTGATATTAAGGTGCTGTGATATTTCAAATGGCAGAATATGGAAAATTATTAATGAGCTTCCTTGCGTGTACAAGTAGAGAAATGATAACAATCACATCGCTGCCTCTCCTGCTTGATATATATTCAAAATAATCACAAGGTGGAAATAATAGAATAAAAGATGACGATCATCTTTCTTCTATTAAAAGAGGAGGAAACTCTCTTTCCACAATGGCAATAATGCCTCCCCCACTACATGCATACAATGTGGGAAAAATCTATAAGGAAAGATAATAATAATCTTCCTAAAATGGAAAGAAAACGTCTTTCAATCAATGCATATCCATAGCATACTATGTATTCCAAAATTAGGAAATAATAGAAGAAAATATGAGAATCTATTCTGAATAAAAGAGGAAGAAAATTTCACACTGATATCAATATCTCTTCTGCATGTGTACAGTGTAATATAAGTGTGGAAAATTGAAGAATACAAGAGGATCATCTTATTAGGAATATTTTTTTCTTTTCACACTGATTTCACTGTCTCTCCTGCGCGTACGTATGAACATACTGTACATGTACATATAATTTGAAAAATTAATAACAGAAGAAAATATGAGAACAATCTTCAAAAAATAGGGAGCACACCTTTTTCACAATCACATCAAAGATCTTCATTTCTTAATAATAAAAATATGGGGAAAAAATGAAGAAAACGTGACGAGGATCAGCTTCTTAAAAGAGGAAGAACTTTTCTTTTAACACTGGCATGTAATGTAGAAAGAATAGAATTATATGATGATGAGGATAATAATCTTCTTGAAAACAAGAAGATAACCTCCTCTGGAATTAAACAAATTCCTATCCTCCGCAGTATTCCAAATGATAACAATGTAGAAGTAAAAGAAGAAATTGGGATCATCTTTTATAAAAGAGGAAGATCTTTTCTTCTCACAATGACATCCAGCATGCTCTGTATTCCAAATTATCAAAGTGCGGATGTATCATGTACAAGTTTACTTCGCTCTTCCAAAGAACTAAAACTATTGAACAACTTGAGGATATTTTTCAAAACAACACCGGCATCCTTTCAGCTCCGTAAAACCCTTGGAAATAATTACAAACAAGAAAGTGAAGGCTCTTTGTCCTCAACACAAAATCACTTCACACGGACGGACGTCACCGCTGGTACGCACACAAAAACTTTTCTCCAACTGCACGGATCGCAGAAAGAGACAACGAAATCTAGATCAGACAGCGTTCCTCCTTAAAACACAAGAAAATGAATATTGTGCTTTCAAATACACCGGTCACTCGGTAGTTCTCAGATGGTGCTTGAGCCTGCTCGACAAACCACTTTCAATCTCAACAGCTGGGCTGCGCCGGCTTCTTCAACGACTTCGACGGCTCGACTGAGCAGCAAGTGAGCAGGCCGATGATGGTGATGATATCGGGGAAGAGAGAGGGAAAGCTGAGGGAGGCGCCTATTTGCAGAGAGACAACTTACAGCTCATCTTCCATTCTGCTCATAGAACCATTCTAGTCTCTGGAAACAGACCTGTTTCTTAAAACGGAGAGATTTCATGTCACTAAAGATTGGAAGAGATATGATTGTATTCTGCTACTGATATGTACATTAAACAAGGTTGCAGAGCTTGGCTAGAGCAGCCAATCTTTTACCACTATTTGATTTCAGCAATTTGGCCCAGGGTGTGTTCAAGCCAGCAACTTTCATCCTAGATAATTTATAAAGTAGAATTAAAGGAAGAAACAGCTTTCATGAAAAATAACTTGACCACTCTACCAAAATCACTGGATTTATATCGAGTATTGGAAGAGAGCTCTCTGACCTCATACTTTTTATTGCAGACCATTCAGTTGTCAGTCACAGACTTTCAGGGCCTGAACTTTTCAAATTGTGTACATGTATGTGGGTCTATGTTGGGTCATACAAAGCTTTAACGCCGCGCCGCAGAGAACGATACACCAGGACCTGTAGCTGCATGTATCCACTGTTTGTGCATGAATCAGCTGCGCCCTATCAAACATTCACTCTAGATTGCTCTCCCCTCCAATTTCTGTCCCCCAGACCCATTGAACAAGAGAGGGGAAAGTGCTCTCTCTGCGAGCGTTCAGACTGGAGGACTTGAGGGGATTATCCTCAGCAATGCAAACACACAGGCCCGTATTTTGAAGTCGGGTTTAACTTAAACTCAGGTTTAAAGATGTGGTTTAAGTATGGGAAGCCAAAAGTATCAAATTTCTTATTAAGTTGTATGTTTCTTATGTTTACTGTGCTCTTTCCTGATTCATTGATGGTGAAGACAATCATCTATTTATACTTTCTAGACAATTATGAATAAATTGAGAGCCAAATGAGCTTAAGTATGATATCTCTACTGTTAGTGATTTATGTATCAATTTGCTATCCATACTTACACCACAACTTTAAACCTGAGTTTAAGTTAAACCTGCCATCAGAATACGGGCCACAGTGTGTAATAGTGTTTGATTCACGATTCACGTTTGTTATTCCAGATTAAAATAATTTGCCTGAACGCACCCATCCAAGCAGTCTTACATTGCATCTCATGAATGGTAATGAGGACTATGACAGAAATTGAGATAAAGAATCTGAGAAAATTAAAAAGAGAAAGCAACAGAGCAGAAGAGCACTTCATCAGCACACCAACTCCGTATTAATAAGATGCGCATACAAAATTAGCATGTCTTTCTACCTCCACCGAGTTAGGATATCTTATCAGGCTGTCAAAACAGACCCCTTTCCACACTTGATGATAATTAGACGATGGGAAGAGAAATCGAAACTGTGGATTCAAAAAGAACCGCACCGTGCACACGATGTCCTTGTTTATATTACCCAGATATCCCGATTCTCAAGTGCACTATCTCTATGTGTGTTCATACCCGCTAGATCAAAGAAAATACTGGTATTTTCAGAGTGGGAATTCTACTCAGAGACCTGTAGGATAAAGCTTTGCAATTGATCATGGGGATGATGTATACAATTGACTGCATTGATTATTGTGTATGATCAATTGTAACAATCTATGAACTATGATCAATCACTAAGCTTTATGTTTAATATGTGGGTGCGTCATGGTCTAGTGGTTCTGACTCTCACCTTTTCGAATCCTAGCCATGGCGTGTTTTCCTTCAGCAAGAAACTTATCCACACTGTGCTGCACTCGACCCAGGTGAGGTGAATGGGTACCCGGCATGAGTAATTCCTTGCATGCACTGAGCGCCGGTGACGGTAGCTCGAGCTAAAGCAGGGGTAATAATAGCAGCACTTTGTATCCTCAGGCAAAATGCCCTTTATAAATCCAGCTATTATTAGTAGTTATTAATACTGGACCCAGATCACAAATGCCACATACTGTATGATGCAAGTTTGAAAGTTGCAGATGTATACATGTAACTGGTAAAATAATAAACTAAAATACAAGATATCAGGGAACAATTTCAAATACTAGCAGCTTTTGCACATATCTCAAAGGTCGCATCTGGATATAAAGTGCAGTGTGAATGTAACACTGTAGTCTCCTATGCAAACCATTCACTCAAGTTATAAAGTGGTCTGAATATACAGCCTACAATGATTTGTATACTGAAGGCCCTCTGGCAAGTTATATACTTTTGTTAGTCTTTTGTGAAGACCCACTTGTTGATCAAAGTTTCAATCAGGGTCTGTGCCTGCAGACTAGTGTGAACGTAAAATTCCAAGAACTTTGGATGTCAGGGAAGGAGGCTGTGTACTATATACATGTACATCTGCCTACATGAACCTTTGTAATGCAAGAATATTGTGCTCTGGCTCATTAATTACTACAGGACCTTCATTAGGTTCAGGTGGGTGTAAAACCAAATGTGTTAAAAAATTAGGTATTTTGTGGTCATATCGTTTTATAATGTATGGGTTTTCTTGTAATCAAGAGGGTATAAAAGCATCTCCAGTAGCGAAGGTGGGCAGGGGGGGTGGAGCGTGGCTGCAGGACCAGACCCTGATTGAAACTTTGATCAACAAGTGGGTCTCCACACAAAGACTAGCACAAAACTTGCAGTTTCAGGCTGGCAGTAGAAAGGGCATTATACATGTAGGCTGCACATTCAGACCCTTAAAACTCAAGTGAAGGGTTTGCACAGCAGACTCGGGGGGGACCTGGATCAGTTGGGGATTGCTGGATCACTTGGATGCACAGCATGTTCTGTACTAAACTGTACTACCCTTCAAGATAAGGGGGGAAAAAGACAATGTATTCCTCCAGCAAGCACACATTAAAACAGAGAACTCATGCAAACAATAATTACAGCGCAGCATCTCCATAGCTATTGACCAGTGTGAAAAGAAAGACTTTTTTCTTCTTGTGAATTTACCATGACAACCATCCTTTTATTTTTTATGAATGGGCACAACTAAAAATAAAGTGATTTGAAAGGGCACTTTCAAAAATCTGAATTTCATCTTTTATATATGCAGGAAAAATGACTTTTCTTGGAAGAGGAATCTTGAATTCCTTTATAAACTGTATTAAAAAACGGTTTGAAGTACTTTAAAAACATGCCAGGGGCGATGATGGAATAACACTTCAAATATATACATTTGTAAATCAGGGCTACACTATTAAAAATGCATACAACCTCGGGCTGAAATACTTCTTGAAAGTGCATGTACATTTTCATTTTCATAATGATAAAACTCAATGCAATCGACTTTATGAAGAGCCAGTCAGCCAGGTGGCAGGTATGAATATTTTGATAAAATCATTTAAATGCAAATTATACCTGTATCCTGTTTACGGGAAGAAAGGCTTGTTCGGCAGAATATGACGTGTACATTGTGACATATGCCAGGAATTTGTTCAACAACAATGTGGAAGCCATACATGAGTACATATATGTACATGTATAATTTCAACAGAATGCACACGTGTATTGGCGTAGCATAGAATGAAAAATGCTGGCCTATTTCATAAGAGTTACAACTGTTGTAATGTTGCCAATGAATATGGCAACTACCATTGTTTTGATTGGCTGCTGAGCCCTGTTGCCATGGTTGTGGTTGTTGCCATGGTAGTTGCCATAATGGCAAAGTTACAACAGTTGTAACTCTTTATGAAACGGGCTCCTGGTAACTTTTTTCCTTCCGATGGATATTTCTATGGAAGCCTTAATTTTCATTCGCTACTGAGCCCCGTTATGATGGCAGTTTTCGCAGTTACCATTATGGCAAAGCTACCACAATAATAAGAGCTGTACAGGGGAAATAAATTACATGGGGCTCAGGGAAATTTCATCCCTGAAATGCACAAGAGCCCTGGGAACCAAAAAATAAGGAGAGCTGGAAAATCCTGATTTCTTGCTATATAAAGCGTACCCAATGTTGCAGAATTAAGCAGTACAATTGTGAAAAGTAGCCCCCGAAAATAGAATTTTTGTTTTTGTTTTGCCTGGTGCTGTATGAAACGGGCCTCCAGTGTAAAAGGGTCCTATTTACACAGCTAGAAGGAAGGTTTTAAGTACAAATGCACTTCACCTTGTAGACCGATGAGAGCGATACGAGGCAGACGTGACTGCGACGAGGCAAGATGAATACAGGAGCCTCGGAATAAATCCAAGGAAAATGCATGGAATTAGCGGGATTTACCATGCTGCCGGCGATTTGGCATGAAAGTATCATACACCTGCATAATGCGGGATGAAGAGATGGGATGGTTTTAGAGTTGGCTATTACAACCCCCCCTCACCCTTCCCCTTCAGCATCGAAGAGAGAAAGACTACAACAACATGAGGAACCGTCATTCCATACTGTTGAACTTGAAATGTAGAATTCAAAGACCAAGTCTACTCAGACAATAAATCGATTTGAAAAAGAGAAAATCAAACAAAACTTTCAATAAGATCCTCTCTCCCTTTTAATACTAGGTGGTTTCAAACCGCCTCGATCACAAGAATCCCCGTTAAATTACGATAACTTTTTTAGGCTGAAAAATACCCATTAATTATTCCTGCATTCACACCGCCCTGAAACATACCCTTCGGGATAAGTTCCTGAAGTTACGAGCATGCGCAGTATGGTCTGATAAGCAGCAAGGCGCGAAATTCAAAATCACTAGCCCAGCAGCAACCCATGCACGGCGCCGCACCCAACGACACGCTGGGCTAAAAGTTCCCGTAATTTGCTTTCAGACCGCCAAAATACCCACGACCTTGGAAAAATCCCCGCGAAAGTTCTCGTAATTTCGCCAAGTACCTACTATTTATCGGGTATTTTCTTTCGGGGATATTACGCGTAATTTGCTTTCAGACCGCCAAAATACCTGGTATTTTCTGATCGGGGTAAATTTCCCGATCAGAGAATACCTGGAACTGGCGAACTTCGAGGCGGTCTGAAACCACCTAATGTCATCCTATTCCTTCTTCCCTTACTCTATCTCTTTTCTCCCTCAAGTCATTCTCTGCCACCCCCCCCCTTCCGTGTCTCTTCCTGTTCAAACAATCTTTCCTCCTTATACCCACCTCTTCCTCTCGTCGTTTCTCCTCAGCTCAGAAGCCATCCTCCTCCTTCTCATCCGCTATCCCATCCCACTCCTTCCACTACTCAACTCATTTCATTTCCCACTTGACCTTTATCTTTCCTACTCATTGATTGATGTATCTGATACTCTTCTTTTTTTTTGTCCAAAATAACAGAGTTTATTAATCGTTAACTAGGCACACTTTCCTGCTTCAAGCAATTCAAGTACCCTCATCTCCATGCAGATTCAAGGAAAGTATTTGTTTCCAATGGCTTGAACTTGCTAAGTAAACTACATGTACTTGTGCTAAAATTATCATCTGCTGAATCATCATCACCATTGTCATGACCATCACTTTTGTCCTCACCACAATCGTGACTGCATTCATTGCAATCATAAACCATCAACGTCATGATTGCAATCACCATAATAAACCATCAACATCATGATTGCAATCATCATAACAAACCATCAACATGATTGCGATCATTATCATCATAAACCATCATAGCAAATGCAATCATCATATTAAGCCATTATCAATTTTATTAATCATAATCACAATCATGCCCATCAACATCACGATTGCAATCAACACCATAAACTATCATAGCAAATGCAATCATCCTAAACAATCAACATGATTGTTACAATCATGCCCACCATCATATTGGTTGGTTATCACCACATGAACTTAACCTTAGTCACCATCACTAAACAACAAGATTGTAAAAAGTCAACCTCAGCAATCAGAACAATTACAATCATCATTGCTATCAACATCAACATGATGTAATACTCACCATCACATCACGAGTATCACCTATTATTTTCACCATCATTGCCATCAAAATCATGAATGTAAACACCATAATCAGCATGAACATCATGATAGTAAGTACAATCATCATCCTCACCACCATCACCATCATCATCAATAGCAACATCATCATAATCACGATCACCATCAACATCATGATTGTAATCTTCCTCCTCCTCATCATGCTGATCAACATCATCATCATCATAATTCAACAACAACATTATTGTAATCGCTAGAGGGTATTCATTATTGTAATAGTCATCATCACCACCATCACCATCATCATCAATAGCAACATCATAATCATGTGATCACCACCAACATCATGATTGTATTCCTCCTCCTCCTCCTCATGCTCATCAACAACATCATCATCATCATCATAATTCACCATCAACATTATTGTAATCATTATCATCATTATCATCATCAGCATCATCGTCATCATCATCACCATCAACATCATCATTGTCATCATCACTATCAATATGTGAACTCTAACCTGGCAAAGGGCTGTAGTTTGGCGAGCTGTCGTACATATCCCGCTCCTTCGGCTTGGCAGCAAGCATTCTAACCGGTGAGTTAGACTGACGGTTTACAAGCGAACCTGGTGGAGATAATAGAAACAATAGTAGCAACATAGCTTTGAGGTATCTGACACTTTGCTTTGCACATTCTGGTGTCAGATGAAGATCACCAAAGGGGTTCACAGATGAGGACACCAAACTGTTTACACCAGTGTGAATTTTGGTGTAAATTCAACACCTAAGAATATTTTCCAGTCGTTATAAAAGTTGTTTGTAAAATTGTTCATAAAGTCGTTCATAACTTACAAACTGCTTTATGAAACACCAACCACATGGTCTTTAAGGACAGGTTTTAGGAAAAATATTAAAAAAGAATCCCAGTCTTTTTAATATACACATACATGTACACAGAAGTGGTTCTTCAATGCAATACAGGTGTTTATTGAAGATGTTGTTGACTGTAATTATCTACATCTATTTGGGGGAAGTTCATCCTGAACAGGTGGGTGTTTAAAGGTCAAGTCCACCCAAGAGAAATGTTGATTTGAATAAATAGAGAAAAATCAAGCTAGCATAATGCTGAAAATTTCATCAAAATCGGATGTAAAATAAGAAAGTTATGGCATTTTAAAGTTTCGCTAATTTTTCACAAAACAGTGATATGCACAACTCAGTGACATGCACATGAGAGAGTCGATGATGTCACTCACTATTTCTTTTGTTTTTTATTGTTTGAATTATACAATATTTCATTTTTTACAGATTTGACAATAAGGACCAACTTGACTGAACCATATAGTATTAAACAATGCTAATTCCACATGTTCAGGAGGAATTAATCGTTGTTTCACTTGACAATGAGAAAATTAGAATATTTCATATAATAAAATACAAAAGAAATAGTGAGTGGATGACGTCATCAGTCTCCTCATTTGCATATTGACCAGGATATGCATATGACTGTTTTGTGAAATTAAGAGAAACTTTAAAATGTCATAACTTTCTTATTTTACATCCGATTTTGATGAACTTTTCAGTGTTATGCTTGTTGGATTTTTCTGTTTTTATTGAAATCAACTTTTTGTTGGGTTGGACTTGCCCTTTAATAAAGCTGTTCGTAAAGTTTCGTAAAGTTTCGGACAGCTTTACGCACGACTGGAACATGTTCTTAGGTCATAACTCAATTACATACGGATATCACATAGCACAAGAAAGGATCACCAGTCGTGCGTAAAGGCATTTGTATCTTACAGCTTTATGAAACACCCACCTGTAGTTGGTTGAATTAAAGGCAGAAAGACAAAAGAAACATATCGGTGAAGATTTGGCAACAATCCTTTAAAGAATTTTTTTGTTTTTTTTTATATCATATGAAAACCGCTCCCTCGTTGGTCATACATGCCCAATATAAATTCCATTAATTGCCATTTTCTCAGAAAATTTACAATGTCATCATCAGATACATCATCATGAACCATCGAAAATGGGAATGATGAAATTACACTACTGTACATGATAATGATATATGGGCCTATTTGTCTATGATGATGTCACAGATCTAAATAAAAAAAAGCATAATTCTCTTGTTCTTTGATGGATATTTGTCAGACCTTCACCAATATTTTGATTTCTTTTTCTTTATATCAACAATTAAGTTGGTCTACTTTTCAGACAGATGTACATGTAGTCTAAAGGCCACCCCACACCAAACTGGTCTGTGACTGAGTGAAGGGAAATGTGACGTCACAGCTCTTGTCAGCTTGAGAGTCGCAGACCGGTCAGAGACAATCGCAAGGAAAATCATAAGGATTTGACATGTTGAATCCTAACAACTGGATCGCAAGCTCAATCCAACTTCCAGCCAATCAATCAGCAGAATCGCACTTAAATACTGACGCATATATGATATGCAACGCACATAATCAGTGGTAAGCGGCATTTTCTCAGTTTCTATGCCAAAAAGCAAAAAGCGCATGTGTGAGTCGCAGACAAAAGGATAGTCGGAAGTAAGCAGTGTCAAGGCTTATGACTACCTTGCGATTCATGTCCCCTCACTCAATCGCAGACCAGTCGGGTTGTAAGGTGTGCGGTAGCCATCATACCATAGAGCGATTAAAACCCATAATTTGTCTATCATCAATTTGGTCTTTGTGATTTGGTCTACACTACAGTTGGTCCAAAACCCACTTAATCTACTCCATCATTTACTCTAGGTCCCAGTTGGTCTAATGTCCACTTTGTTTAATATTTTGTTTTCATGTCAAAATGAAAATGTGGTTCACAGGAAATTTATTTTAAAATCTGGTGACATTGGACCAGGCGGATATTAGATGAACAGGGTATCTAGTCTACATGTACATTATGGGAATTACATAATGTACATGAAAGGGTATATTTATACATGTAACTGGTAATTAGCCCAAAAGGAAAATTGTAGTTTAAAAAAAAATGGTATTAGGCCATCTGGGATGAGGCCAGAAGGATATTAGACAAAGTCCATGTAGTTTGTTGACTACTTGGCAATTTTACCTTCTAAGTTCTAATAAATACTAATAGCAAAAGGAAGGAAGTGACTTTTCCTGTATCATTTCAAATATTGTTTCATATCCCCTTTTCTATACCAATATAGCATGGAATAACAAGTTGAGCTAAAACTAGGAATGTTTTAATACAGGAAGAATGAGAGAACCTGTGATGTCACAAACTGACTATTTCTTTTGTACTTTGTGGTGCCAATTACAGAATATTTCCAGATTTTTGGTCAGGAAGCGATTCAATCAATGATAATAAGTTTTGCATTTCTACATTGAAAGCAGGGTATAATTACATGGGGTCTCGGGGCTATTTTGCTGTCAAAACGCTTGAAAGAGCCCTAAAAATTGTTTTTTTAAAGACCCAGAAATTCTTAATTCACAGCCATGTTTAAGCTCATCCAATGTCACAAATTTAGACAAATGGTTCTGAAAAGTAGCCCCTAATTGATTTATTTTTTTTGGCCTGATCTTCAGAGAGGAATCAAACCACCAAGCTTCACATAATAAGGGGGGGGGGATATGAAAAAATACAACAACAACAAAATAGAGAGTGGCCAACATCATTGGTTCTCTCATTCTCATGCACTGACCAAGATGTTTTGAGAAATTTAAGTTGAATTTTGTCATCACTTTCTTATTTGACATCCGATTTCAATGAAATTTCAGGCATTATGCTTCTATAAATTTTTTTTTCCATTTGATAAAAATCAATATTTTGTTGGATGGACTTGGTCTCTACGAATAATTGAAACAAACACTTTTTCCAATCTCTAATTTTAAAGGCCTTCTTCAAAAAGTCTGGCAACTCTGAATACACTGCTTGCACTGGGCTCCATGAGCACCTCCATTAACTTTATCATTTAACTTGCACAAAAAGATAGGCAAACTACACTAAACACTTGGTTAATAAACAGCCCTAAATCAATATTGAACCATCCTCTTTTATCACCTTTTCAATAACGACTACTTGTTCAAAATAAAGCATTACACACACAACATGTTTATCTCGTTGATAAAATGCAATAAGCCTTTGAGACATATAGCACAAGGCCAATGAACATGCACAAAAAAGAAAAGTACATGATGTCTACAGATTAGCATTTAGAAATCTTATATTTCATTCATCCCTTTATCTTGGAAAGTCAGAGAGACAATAATTGAGAAGAAAGAAGATTATACAGTTAATGTAAGTAGACATGAAAAGGGGATTCAATAATCAAATACAGAGAAATGAGTACACAACTATTCTAGAAGCATATATATACATGTATACATGCAGGTATTGACAGAAAAGGAGGGGATATTTTATTTGCAGGATAGTTCATGCACCATATTAAACATAAATTATATAAAGACATGCATGTTTAACATCCAATTAAACTGCAGTAAATTCCACATGCAAAATGGACATTAAGGAAAGATTCATACAGATTAATTGCATATAAGTATTCAAAGTGGAGAAAGATTAAACACGCTAGAAAACATTAAAAGTTTCATAGAAACATACTTGAGGTTCTACATGTATACATAAATTATAAAATATAATATTTTGTGAATTGAAACATTAGTTGATTCCTAATAAATAATTTTTTTTTTCATGCATTTCAATTGTAACATTTGACCACACTGATATGTCATTCGTTGTATCTCAACACCAACATATATTGATTAAAATTTCAATTCTCCTCAGAACCTCCTGCTTTGGCATAACTTTCCACCACTATAAAAAACTGAAGCCCAGTGCACACTATGCGATGCGATTGCACCAAGATCCGATTGTAAAAGAAAATCACAGAGTGTGCGCCAACCTACAACGCGCTGCAACTGCAACCCGCTTTGCTCCAGTAGACCATATCGCAACAATTGACATGTCAAATCTTTCTGCAATTTTACTTATTTCAGCCAATCAGAGGTATGTCCTAAACAACGCAGCTGCGTCGCAGACAACATACGTGCAAAAGCAGATGCAGCGCGCTGCAGAGCTATTGCACTGTGTGCGCTGCCCCGCAATGCGAATGCACCAAGATGTGATTGGCAACTTTAATCCCCTCGGATCTTAGTGCAATCGCGTAGCATGGTGTGTGTGCTGGGCTTAAACTTAAAGGCATTAAAAAGAACACCATTCAGTGTTGTAAGAGCACCACAACCTCAGGTGTTAACAACATCAGAGAGTATGAATATAACACTGGATTGTGTGGACATAGCACTGGTGGGTGTAGAACTAACACCATCAATTCAATGCAGGTGTAAAGTAGTCTCCACTCTGCAGACACAGACCCTTGGCTCTCGTAATTCACATCTCCAGTGCATAATGCGGAATCTGAAGTAGTGAGACTACATGTAGGTTCACGACTATTGTGGCTGGCTCTACAACACAGACATACATGTAGAGTTTGGCATCTAGTCTTCACTCTAGACAGGGTATAATTGGTTAGTGTCAAATATGAGTCTGCGCTTGCAGACTAGGTGTAAGGTGCTTGGTGCAGTCCTCACAACACTGAATGGAATAGTTTTAACACCATTTTTAATGCAGTGAATCTGCGAACAGAGACTTCTGTTTCAGTGACTGAAAGGAAAAGTCTACCCCAACAAAAAGCATACTTGAATAAAAAGAGATAAACCCTACAAGCATAACATAATGAAAATATATATTTAAATCGGATGTTATAATATATTAAAAAGAAAAATATGGGATTTTTAATTTTCGCTTTTAAATGTTAACAGAACAGTTACATGCACATCCTGGTCTGTATGCAAATGAGAGGACTGATTTCATCAATCACTCACTATTTCTTTTGTAATTTCTTACTTGAATATGAAATATTCTCCTCATTGTCCTGTGAAACAAAGTGTTATTCCTCTCTGAAAATGTGGAATTACCATTGTTTAAACACTTTTTGGTTAAGTCAAGTTGGTCCTAATTGTCAAATCTGTTATAATTGAAATATAGTATAATTCAAACAATGAAAAACAAAAGAAATAATGAGGGACATCATCGACCCTGTCATTTGTATGTCACTGAATTGTGCATGAATAATTGTTTTGTGAAAAATAAGTGAACAAACTTTAAAATTTCACATCCGATTAAAAAAAAAATCAGTATTATGCTTGATGGATTTTTCTCCTTTTATTCAAATAAATTTTTTGTTGGGGTGGACTTATCCTTCAAAAGAATTAGTCAAATTAACAAATCTATTGGTTAATATGCATCCGATCAATAAAGGCAAATTTCAACAAAAATTAAGGTATCAACTTTTTATAGTCACCAACAAGTTGGTCACTTTGAGCAATCCTTTTTTCATTGTGTTTAATTTCAATTAACAATAAACATATGTGCATGTACATCACATGAATGTATCTTTTTTGTTGTTGTTTGTGGTTGTCATTTCTGTGGTAAACTATAGTGTACAATCACATTATTGATTTTGATGGGTTTTTTTCTATCGTGTACACTGTACTTCCTTATATTTGATACACTCTCAAAAGAAACTAAAATATGAAATCACGATTAAAAATAGCAAAGGAGTAACCACATTTTCATATTGGTTAAATGAAAATAATCATGTGGTGTTGAATCAATTTTGCACGGAATTCATTCAAGTGCAAACAATTACAATATGGTCAAGTACAAATTATTCTGAAAACATTGTCATACGAAAGCTCTTTGATTCAATATGTAGTATAGTGAGTGATTGTATTACCGACCGGGCCTTGTATTACCGAACACGCGCATCATACGCATCAGAAAATAATTTTATACGCTCAAAATTTTGCAACATCCTTCCAAAGAGAACTTGAATAGAAAGATGATGAAAAATTGTAAAAAACACATTTTCAAAGTCTTAATATTCTAACAAGTGGAATGCCTCTGGCCGTCTCACCTGCATCACGCGATTCAATATAGCAGCAGTGCTGATTTTGAAAACTACTATAACTCGCACAAGATGTTCAGTGATACTTGGTTACTCTTATTTCCACGTTTTATGAACTAGACCAATACACTTATAGAGATATGATGGCAATTCAACAAATACCCCCAACGTGGCCAAAGTTCTTTGACCTTACATGACCTTTGACCTTGATCATGTGACCTGAAACTCGCACAGGATGTTCAGTGATACTTGATTACTATTATGTCCAAGTTTTATGAACTAGACCAACACACTTTCAAATTTATGGCTGTAATTCAACAAATACCCCAATTTGGCCAAAGTTCATTGACCCTAAATGACCTTTGACCTTGATCATGTGACCTGAAACTTGCACAGGATGTTCAGTAATACTTGATTACTATTATGTCCAAGTTTCATGAATCAGATCCATAAACTTTCAAAGTTATGATGGTAATTCAACAGATACCCCCAATTCGGCCAAAGTTCATTGACCCTAAATGACCTTTGACCTTGGTCATGTGATGTGAAACTCATGCAGGATGTTCAGTGATACTTGATTAACCTTATGTATAAGTTTCATGAACTAGGTCCATATATTTTCTAAGTTATGATGACATTTCAAAAACTTAACCTTAGGTTAAGATTTTGATGTTGATTCCCCCAACATGGTCTAAGTTCATTGACCCTAAATGACCTTTGACCTTGGTCATGTGACATGAAACTCAGGCAGGATGTTCAGTAATACTTGATTAACCTTATGGCCAAGTTTCATGAACTAGGTCCATATACTTTCTAAGTTATGCTGTCATTTCAAAAACTTAACCTCAGGTTAAGATTTGGTGTTGACGCCGCCGCCGCCGCCGCCGTCGCCGCCGTCGCCGTCGGAAAAGCGGCGCCTATAGTCTCACTCTCAACCAAAAAATTACACGGGGGCGGCGGGCGAATTCGCCCCGGAAAGTCCAAAAAGAGCCCCGGAAAAGGGCTAAAAACATTCACACGAGGGCGACTGCAAAACTCATAATCGCCCCCGTCAACTAGGCTTGGGAGCCAGCGCCGGGTAATCGAGTCTACCCGATTCTCAATGCCAGAGTCGGGGAGTCGACCCTGATCTCTGGAGACTCGATCGAGTACCAAGCGGCGGCGGTTCTGAGATAAAGGGACTCGAGTCTTTGCCATGCTCTCTCATTCATGGACGAAAATCGGCCCCAGCGCCGACTCCAAGCACTGAGATAAAGTAGTCCGGTCTGTTAGCGTCAAAAATACCCTACTTGTGGACACGGTGGACAAAAGCATGATTTTTTCTCCAGACCTTTGTTTATGTATAAGAATTAAAAATGGGGTATGCTCCAAAAAATCTGGCTGCAGGAACATAGAAAAAATGGGTGAAAATGTCAGAATTTATGAGTTTAGATTGGTCTGATATATAGACTAGCGGTAGTGCAAAACTCAATAGCAGTGCATTATTTTGCATTGGTTTAGTTCTTGAATTCAGACCCTTTTTGAACAGATGTTCTGTATGTCCTCACATCTCAATGCACCAAATATCTGAATGCAGATGTTAAACAAGCCGAAGGGTCGCGGTGGAGGGGGTTGAACGTTGGTGTGTATGTACATATTTTGGTCTTGGGGTAAAGATGTGCAAGACCCATTTTTTGCATGTGTTGGAAATTGTGTTGCCATGGTAACAGTGTATTATGGCAAAAATAAGGTAAAAGTCTTGCAGTTAGAACTATTTCCTCAGTTTTCATCCGTTTCTCATGAAATTTGGCACACACATTGGTCTTGAGGTGAAGATGCCTAAGACACATTTTTGTGTGTCTTTCAGAAATCTTGTTGCCATGGTAACAACGTATTATATGGTGAAAATTGGGGAAAAAATACTTACAAACTGCTTCATCAGTTTTCAATCAATTCTCATGAGATTTGGCACACATATTGGTATTAAAGTAAAGATGTACACGGCACTTTTTGTGTGTGTTTCAGAAATTGTGTTGCCATGGTAACAACATATTATATGGCAAAATCTAGGTAAAAACCTTGCAATTTGAACTAGTTCATCAGTTTCAAACCAATTCTCATGCATGAAATATGGCTCACACATTGGCCTTGAGATAAAGATGTGCAAGAATTTTTTTTTGCATTTGTCAGAGAGTGCATTGCCATGGTAACCACATATGAAAACTCATTGTGGATCAATCTACTTCTCAGTTTTCAGCCTGTGCTCTTAAAAGTTGACACAAATATTCATTTTGGGTAAAGAATCATATTCAGTGTTAAAGGGGAATCCAGCCATGGTCATAAAATGTAGTGTGGAAAAAGAGAAAAATAAGAATTGTGACAGTTGGATAGAAATCGGACAAGCAAAATAAAGTTATGGCTGTCTTAAAATTAAGATCCCTAAGACTACTAGTATGTAGATTTCAAATGGGCAACTGGGTAAGTAAATTATGACAAGGGGCGAGGCCGCAAGGACACCTTTCCCATAGGCCTTGTACTTAATTATCAGGATTTTGGGTTTTCTCCTAAATCCCTATTCCATTGGGGCCGTGATATAAACCTGGTAGTATATTGTTTTATGTCCTCATGATAGAAAAATATAATTTGAAGTAAAACTTTTGAAAAAAGACATTTTAGCCAATACCAGTACATGGAAGAGTGGTCCTTGCCTCACAACATTATGACATCACATATGCGGCCAATTTGAAGTCTTCATGGGTATAGTGATTACCAATGTTTACAACTTTTATATATTCACAACTTTCTTATGGTTTGTCCGATATTGTTCAAACTTCGACCTATAAACTTGTCTGATTTTTCCTTTTCCTCTAAAAACAAGTGTTTATTTGGACTGGATTCCCCTTTAACGTCATAACGCAGGGTATTAATCACCTTCAATAATATTAATAGGTTTTTTTTTTTTGGGGGGGGGGCGGAGGAGGTCCTTAAAAATTGACAACATAAAAATATAGAAGGTTAAAGGCTATATGACCATTAGGAACTGAAAAACTTTTTTTTTTTGGGGGGGGGGCTTTAGAAAATTGCCACATAAAGAGTAAAAGGAAATCATTATGACTAGGAACTTAACCCCCCTTCCAAAAAAAAGGGGGGGGGGAAGAAAAATACTTCACACTTCAGCGTATTAATTTAAAGCCTTAAACATTCTGCTTTGATAAAAGATCGTTTCCGGTGCCCAATATATAATCAATGTTTTATTTATCTTCTACTCAGTGTTTGTTCATTTCAGTTCCTACTCTGACTTTCTTACATCACTTTTTGCACTTTTGAGCTTTACCATACCTTCTTCTTGTTTTGTTTCCTCTCTCCCCCTCTTTGTCTCCCTCTCTAAGTACATTTTTCTTTGCTATTTTAATTCATTATTATCTAGCAACAATTATTCCATTTTGAATGCTTACACCAACACCGAAATATAATACCATGACATTTTTTTTCTTCATAATCTTTTAAACTCCATTTTGGCTACACTCTGCCTGAATAATACTATTAGCAATATTTAATGTCTAGTTTAAAGAATTGAAGAAATGACTGTCATGATATTTTATTTTGATAAAGGTGCATCAAATTCATATTAACAAGGTTGCAGCATTCAGAATGGAATAACTGTTGCTTGACAAAAATGGATTTAGTTATTTTCCGAAAATCCTCTGTGAAAATTTTAGTTTTATCACTCAGTTTTCCCATTCCTGCAGTTTCCACCATCTGAAAGGGATATGACTAGAATATGATTATATGTAGAGAAATAAAAAGTCATCATTTCCTCAATGAACAGTGAATACGTTTGTCTTTACTCCAATGGAAAATTATTTGCATTTTTTTTATGACAGTCAGTGTTAGCATCCAACAATTTTGCTACTGAAACATAATATTTATTTTTTGACAATGGGAGATGTAGAAAGCAGGGGCTGTCACAAAATTATGCTGAAAAAATTAAATGAAAGAAAATAGAAGGCTAAAATTTATTGTGCACATATGTATATTTTCGATATGGTATGTATTGAGTCCTGGATTTGCAAGTGAATTTCTAAAACAAGTGCAGAGATTTTTGTATATATTTCTATAATTAGTTGCATGATTAAAGGTACACTTTATAATATGTCAGAAAAAATATATACTTGGAGAGAGTAAAAAACGGAGAGAGGAAACAGAAGGAGATGGTACGGTGAAGCTCAAAATCAAGAGTGATGTGATAGTAGGAACGGAATATGAATAAAAGACTGAGTAGGAGAATATAAATAAGCAATGATTAATTGGGTACCGTAAACAATTTTTTTTTTGTCCGATCGGTCTACTTAGGTCAAACAAAATCTAAGCACACTTTTTTGGTATCAAGCATGTTGCAAAGCATATACATGCACACTTTACTATATGATGTTTTCGATCTAACTTTGATGTATACCTCATGTGCATGCATATTGTGTATGTAGTTAATTGTCGCCCATTTACCGGACATTTCCGAATGCAGATAAGTTCTCAAACAGCTTGTTGCGAATGTGCTTCAGAGCTTTGTGTTCAAATTTCATGAAACGTTTTTTTTTTCATCAAAATTGACGTTTTCTTAAGTTTTGGGTAGGTGGGCCTCGAAAAAAAAAACGAGAGTCAAAGTGGTCCTCGAGTAAAAAAAAAGGTTGAGAAGCACTGGTTTAGAAGACACTTAAAATTTAATATGAATCTTTACCCCAAGATGAATATTTCTTCCAACTTTTATGAGCACTGACTAAAAACAGGGAAGAAGTTTGATCCACAATGAGTTTTCCTGCATTTCTGGCTATCATATGTGGTTACCATGGCAATGCACTCTCTGACAAATGCACACAAAACATGGATCTTGCACATCTTTACCTCAAGGCAAATGTGTGAGCCAAATTTCATGAGAATTGGTTCAAAACTGTTGAAGAAGTTCAAATTGGAACATTTTTACCTAAATTTTGCCATATAATATGTTGTTACCATGGCAACACAATTTCTGAAACACACACAAAAAGTGCCGTGTACATCTTTACTTTAATACCAATATGTGTGCCAAATCTCATGAGAATTGATTGAAAACTGATGAAGCAGTTTGAATTGTAATTATTTTTCCCCCAATTTTCACCATATAATACGTTGTTACCATGGCAACAAGATTTCTGAAAGACACACAAAAATGTGTCTTAGGCATCTTCACCTCAAGACCAATGTGTGTGCCAAATTTCATGAGAAACGGATGAAAACTGAGGAAGTAGTTCTAACTGCAAGACTTTTACCTTATTTTTGCCATAATACACTGTTACCATGGCAACACAATTTCCAACACATGCAAAAAATGGGTCTTTCACATCTTTACCCCAAGACCAAAATATGTACATACACACCAACGTTCAACCCCCTCCACCGCGACCCTTCGGCTTGTTTAGCATCTGCATTCAGATATTTGGTGCATTGAGATGTGAGGACATACAGAACATCTGTTCAAAAAGGGTCTGAATTCAAGAACTAAACCAATGCAAAATAATGCACTGCTATTGAGTTTTGCACTACCGCTAGTCTATATATCAGACCAATCTAAACTCATAAATTCTGACATTTTCACCCATTTTTTCTATGTTCCTGCAGCCAGATTTTTTGGAGCATACCCCATTTTTAATTCTTATACATAAACAAAGGTCTGGAGAAAAAATCACGCTTTTGTCCACCGTGTCCACATAATTTCGCTAACAGACCAGACTAAAGGATCCGAGGAGTCATACACTTCGAGCAGAACGTTTCTCTGAGCTGCTTGTGTGCTTTATTTAGGCTCAGTGTGACTGCATGTGGTATGGGGATGCATCGTGTGCATTGTGTGTAGTGTGTATTTCTGTGTGTGTGACTGTAAAATGCCAGGAGAGACCACGTGCGCATGTGTTGAGCGACACTTGTGATTGTATCATGAACTGGGATTTGTGTGTGGATTGTGTGAGAAGTTTGAAGGTGTAAGATTTTGGGCGACTTGATAGATGATTGCTCCCCCCCCCCCTCCCATTTATGTACACTCTCTAGCCCCATGTCGAGCTGCAGCCTCCCATCTTGATCCTTCCCCCCAAAGCTTGTCTCTCCTCATTCCTTCTTTTCTTCCAAACTTTATTTCCCTATTATTCATTTTGACCCACTTTATAGCTAACATATTCAATTTTATGCATGCTTTTAAAACAAATTTTGTTTTTGACAATATTCAAAACTTGCCAGAGGCTTGCCTGACATTGCAATAAGTAATGTAGACAGACCTTACTATCAACTGGGTAAAGGATTACTGGTACCTCTAATGCATAAGGTTAGCAGAATTTGGCCAGAAAAGAGACATCTATAAAATTTGAACCACTTATGATGGCCTATTCACGTTCTAGAAGAAAAGGCCTGTGCCACTTTTAAACGGTAACAATTTCATCTCTGTTTTTCTCTTACCATCCTCGTCATCTTGGAACGATCGTTCCAATCGCTCCTTCCATTCTGCCACGTGATTCACAGGAATGAGGGGACTGAGTTCCCCACCGCTGCTTTCGCTTCCCGTACGAAGACTTCGGTTTAAAGCTGATCGGATCATTCCGGGCATGGCAACGGGTGGGATAACAAGGATTATACAGCGTTACAGGATAGTGTGAAAGTCCCATCCCATGGCACACAGGGTTATTTCCACACAAGACTATATCGGTGTTTAATTCAAAGGATGGTGAGAAAGGCCTGTCCCATTGCACACAGGGTTATTTCCACACAAGAATATATCAGCATTAGGGAACAGTGAGAAGTTCCTGTCCCAATTGTAGAGTTATTTCCCAGTTTTTAGACACGGCAAACAGCAGGCACAGCAACGTTAGTTAAGGAGCCACTGAATGCATCATTTTAGATGGTGCAGACTTAAAGAGTTAATACTGAGTGGGTTAGTAAGTGTCAGAAGATAGTAGTCTAAGACTGTAAGGACAGTCTATCCAATGTTATGCCGCGCTGGTTCTAAACTGGACAACAGCTCTGGACTCAGCTTAATAATTATTCATCCTAGTACAAAGTCCATTCCAGATTAATGTTGTACAGGAAATCACAAGATACCTTTCGAATATTACAAAAAACAATTCTGCAATGACACATCAGGACAATGTACATGTATGTCATAGTAGTTATGAAATCAGTCATTGTCAATTCTAAACAGAGCCGGGAAGTTCAGAAGCCGTACTTCACTCTGGTACATAAAAATAATAATACAAAACTAATGGAGGAAGCTCATTAGTGAGACTCTCGAGTGCAATTAGTTTTGAGAATTCCAATGTCCTAAGTTACTCCAATTTATGACAAACATTGGATACAGGATTAACAGAAAGCATGCAATGTACCCAAGATCATAAACTGTACAAACAGGCTAAAATTATATCTTGAGAAGAGATAACAGGGCTTTAAATGACGCTCTCATGGCAGGGAATCGTAAAAGATATGTAGATTCAAGGTAAAACATCAATAACATGTCTAACCACCCTGTCACAGAGTAAAACTCATCATTTGAATCATGGATCCTAGCAGAATCCATGATTCAATGATGATTCCAGTGAAAAATTAGGCTAATGACGATTTTACAGGATGTGAGAAACTAAACTAGAATCACGAATGCTAATCACAATCACATATTCAAATTCTACTCAAGAAGTGAATTCCAGTTAAGTTTCACTCAAATTACGGTAAAAATTTTACATGTGAAAGGCTTAACCTCCAAAATATCTTTTAGGGGGTGGAGCTTACATGTACGTGTCCTTTCAAGCACTTCCGTAGAAAATACAATTGTCACGCACTCATCGTATCGATGCAGTGCTTTGATTGACAACTCATCAAGGACACATAAAACCTTCGCTCGGGAATTCAAATCAGTTTTCGAGTGAGCGTGTGAAAAGTCTGATGATTCTAAAAGACGAATTGCAATCATAAATACAACGATGATTAAAGATTCACGTGTGAAAAGGCCCAAAGAAAACAGTAGCACGTACAGTCTAAGATCAAGGAATTAATTTTAATCATGTTGCTTTAATAATGGAGTGTAGTACATTGTGGAACAATTTCTTGCTGAAGGAAATAACACCATGGCTAAGAATCGAACCCATGACCATTTGTAGTCTTGTAACATGCGTTTTTGCCAAGGTCTAATATTGAAAAGAAATTAAGGTGGAAGGGTGTTTTATCTGATTATAGGGCTTTTGAAGCATACCCACAGCCCCTGCCTCAGCAAATGGCAAGCTCATAAATACTGTAAATGCTGATCAAGGAAATGAACTTCTAAAGGACGTTGTTTGATCTCACTGATCAGTGACAACGAACATGACCCACTGCCTGCACCTTAATACCAGTCAAGGAAGTAATCTTGGGACACGGGTTCACGTACATGTACATCAGTTAGCCCTGCCACTGGAGTGTTATCCAGAAAAACCACCAGGCATTCAATTGGTGAGCGCGTTTACGTCACTTTACCAAAAGCCAGAGCCATGGCTTGCCACAGGAAAACGGCAAGCATCTTTTCATCACAAATCATCTTCACATTTCATCAAAGAAAAACAACGAGGATTGAGAGACAAGCTCCTGTAGAAGACACTTGGTGTGCTTAGAGTGAGGTTTCTGGTAAAAGATGGTGCCCTTTCGGCATACAGTTTCAAAACTAGTGGCACCTATTAAAGGAGAATGAAACTCTTGGAGCAAGTTAGCTTTTGTGAAAGCAGAAAAATCAAAGAATAAGATCAACAAAAGTTTAAGTAAAATTAGACTAGCAATAGAAGAGTTATGAGCATTTGAATGTCGAGATCACTAATGCTATAGAGATCCTCCCATTGGCAATGCGACCAGGATCTATGATGTCACAGATGAACAACTCTCCCCTTTTGGACACTGAAAATATACCCCAAAACATCTCTTTTTGCTCATTCTAATCATATGACAAACGATTCATCAATGATATAATGTTGTGAAACCTCTGTACTTGTCCTCTCATAAAGAGAACACCTCACCTTGTGATAGACTCTATAAAAGTGATAATATAAGTGAAATAAGTACTAAAGTAATGAGGGAGTTGTACGTGTGTGACATCACAGATCTTGGTCGCATTGCCAATGGGAGGATCTACATGGCATTAGTGATCACAATATTCAAATGCTCATAACTTTCTTATTATACATTCAATCTTCCTCAAACTTTCAACAATATGTTTCTTTGATTTTTCTCTTTGATATGGATTCAGCTGGTTTCAAGGGTTTCATTCTCCTTTATTACCAGTCAAGGAAGTAATCTTGGGACACGGGTTCACGTACATGTACATCAGTTAGCCCTGCCACTGGAGTGTTATCCAGAAAAAACACCAGGCATTCAATTGGTGAGCGCGTTCACGTCACTTTACCAAAAGCCAGAGCCATGGCTTGCCACAGGAAAACGGCAAGCATCTTTTCATCACAAATTATCTTCACATTTCATCAAAGAAAAACAACGGGAAATGAGAGACAAGCTCCTGTAGAAGACACTTGGTGTGCTTAGAGTGGGGTTTCTGGTAAAAGGTGGTGCCCTTTTGGCATACAGTTTCAAAACTAGTGGCACCTACTAAAGACCCGGGGGGGCCACTTCCATTCACGAGTGGATACCATGCGCGACCATGAGATCTCAAAAAGCACCCTAAACACGTATTTTCCTTATTCTAAAATTGCACCCCTTAATATGTATTGGCGTGTGAAACCCTACCCTTAACAAGTATTGGAAACAAAACGATACTAATTGCAAGTATTCCCTGAATTGAACCCCTAAACAAGTACAGCGGTATGTCACGGACGCCGGTCGTCGGTTTTACCTTTACCTACATCATTGCATGGGTTTAACAGCCCAACTCGCGCAAATCATACTCTAAACACGTAGTGTTGACTCTTGGAGCAAAAAGTACATCCTTTATGAAACATTTTAGTCTTGATTTTTATACCCTCGCAAATTCGACCCTAAACACGTAGCTTTCCTAGCGAAATAGATACCTTTTTTCATTATTTTAGTGTTTTTGACACCCTTATTACGTTACGTACGTAACGTGCCCTATCTTGAAAAAGACATCCTTTTTACGTGTTTTTTTGGTCGCGCATGGTATCCACTCGTCAATGTAAGTGGCCCCCCCGGGACTAAAGATGACTGGGCCTTGCAATAGTACTCCCGCATGGTCATCACATGGTACAAAAAGGCCATAGCACAAACTGTAACCAAGAATTTAATTATGTGCGAACTGTCTGCACCAGCAAAACTCACTTGCAGACGCAGAACGTAGGCCTCAACAATAACAATTCTAGACATGAATCCTAAAGGGCACCCATTCGAAAAAATCTCTCAATTTCCCAGTGCAGTTTTGTTATTTGCACAAGCCTAGATCATATTAGCTTGATGATTTTGGGATCCATGTACATGTATATAAGATAAGTTTTGAAAAAGACAAAATATCCTTTCAACTTGCATGCCGCATCGATACACTCAATTTAATTCCAAGTATGAGCCGATGGAAAGATGTGTACATTGCAACAACAACAACAAAAGTCCAGTGGTGTTAAAATCACCAGTCAGTGTTATGAAAGGATCACACCAAGCACTTTACACCAGTGAAAATTTTATGGTGTTAGTTCTATACCATTTGGTGTTATTCTGTATGTCAACAATGTGTGGTGTTATGTGTTATCCAAACACCATGGTGTAGCTTTAACACCTGAGGGTGAACGTGAAGTACTCTAATATAACACTGACTGGTGTTTTTTTTAACACCATGGATTTTACAGTGTAGTCTAGTTTGCATCCCAGTCATCAGGAGGAAAAAATCAATTTTTTTTCCTTTGCACCTTTTAATACTTTAAATATTCGCAGGAGAAAGAAGGTCTGTTATATTCCAGAAAGTATATATCCACACGATTCCATACCGGTACTGACACTTTATAACCAATTCATTTAAACACACTGCTGCTTAGATTGCTGATTAATATACTCCACAGCAAAACAAAGCAAAACCAAAAGAGACATAACTAAAAAACAAAGCGCAACATGAATGATAATCACTCAATATGATCCTTTGCACTGTCATAAATCAATAATATTCAATAATAATCCTTCAAAGCCGATGATTGATGTATAGTCCTTGCCAGGCATTGTAATCACGTTCAAACAAACTGCATGATTTCAGAAGTACATGGTATTTCCTATTAAAACAAGGTTCATAATAACCTCATAAAACAATGATAGAAGATTTACTGGTCGAAGTCACAACACGCAGACACACAAATCCAATTGCTTGATTTGATTTTAGTCCTTGCCAGGCAGTGGAATAACATTCAAACAAACTGCATGATTTTAGAAGTACATGGTATTTCCTATTAAAACAAGGTTCATAATAACCTCATAAAACAATGATAGAACATTTACTGGTCGAAGTCACAACACACACACACACAAATCCAAATGCTTGGTTTGATTTTTGCAGCTTAAAGTGGACTTTGCCCTACCTCATTATCAATTAACGCAAGGTCATTCTAATAGGTCATAAAATGAAGTTACTTATCACATTACATGAAAAAGCATGGTACTCTTTTGCTCGTAATGGATGGGTTGGGCCTTATAATACAGATTGAATGTATAAAACTGTCACATACAACTGTGTACACATTTCCATAAAAAGAAATGACAGAATACACAAAATGATTTTTTTTTTTTCACCAATCAAGTCACTTAAGGTGGTTTCAAACCGCCTCGATCACAAGAATCCCCGTTAAATTACGAGAACTTTTTTAGGCTGAAAAATACCCATTAATTATTCCTGCATTCACACCGCCCTGAAACATACCCTTCGGGATAAGTTCCTGAAGTTACGAGCATGCGCAGTATGGTCTGATAAGCAGCAAGGCGCGAAATTCAAAATCACTAGCCCAGCAGCAACCCATGCACGGCGCCGCACTCAACGACACGCTGGGCTAAAAGTTCCCGTAATTTGCTTTCAGACCGCCAAAATACCCACGACCTTGGAAAAATCCCCGCGTAAGTTCTCGTAATTTCGCCAAGTACCTACTATTTATCGGGTATTTTCTTTCGGGGATATTACGCGTAGTTTGCTTTCACACCGCCAAAATACCTGGTATTTTCTGATCGGGGTAAATTTCCCGATCAGAGAATACCTGGAACTGGCGAACTTCGAGGCGGTCTGAAACCAACTTTAAATATTTTTTTGTTGAATGTACAATACCACAATTTCATTGTCAGTTGCACATGCCTCACATTCATAGTTATTCTTAGAAAAAATTAATACATTGCAGATTTGCGAAGCAAGAGGGCTAGAATACCAAGATAGGAAGTTTTATCAAGGATCATTTATACCCCTTTCATAAACCCAATAAAACCCAATTATGCGGCTAATAGCAGCATAATTTGGTCGTAAAATCAGAGGAGGACAAGAGTTTTCCGCATTATTTTGATGCTGCTATTATCCGCACAATAGCGGCATCGGGACAAGATTTTGAGTTTATGAACGTATTTCCAAATAATGTGGATAATTGCCATGGTGCAGTCACAAGGTCACCCTTTTCCAACACAACCGCATCGGAGGGGGCGTGTCCAGTTGTCATGACGATTATCCGCCTTTTTCAGGACGGGCGCTCGTAAAAATAATGCGGATAATTTTCGGAGTTTGTGAATGCAATTTTTATTGAATTATCCGCATTACTCTTAGGCGGCTAATTGGATAGGTTTTATTGGGTTTATGAAAGGGGTATTAGAGAAAAGACATAATCGTCACAATTTGATAATTGAAATATAATAATGTAATATTCACATTTTAGACAAACTTTAAAATTCATTCAGCAGTGTGAATAGTAATTTCTTTCTTCATTTTTTTCTTTTCTTCCTATTTCTAATTCCTACAGGACTTTTATAATTCTTTACTGTCTCCTCTATCTTCTCCCTTTTCTTGATGCTATTTTGGTATACGATGCGTTCTTCGTTTGTGTATTAAATAATTAAAATTTCTCTTTTTTTCTTTGTTAAGACTATTCTATCTTTGTTTTAAATCAAGTCCTCCTTTACTTTTACCCCATCCTCTTTTTTTTTTGGTTATATTATCCCTTGCTTTTGTTCTCCCCTTCTTTCTCTTCTCTTCACCTTTTCCTTCCTCTTTCTAGCCTTCTGTTCTCCCCCCCCCCCCTCCTCATTATCCTCCCTCCCTCCATCCCACTCCTTCTGCCTGGAGCCTTCTTTTCCCTGAATTCCCTCCCTCCCCTCCTCGTCTTCCCTCTCCCTGTCCTTCTCCCTTCCTCCCATAATTTTTCCCTCCTCCTCCCCTCCTCCCTCTCTCTCTCTTCCCATCATCCTCCCTTCTCCTCCTTCCTTGATGTCCCTCCTCCTTGCCCCTCTTTATCCTCCCTCTCCCTCCCTCCTCCACCTTCTCCCTACTCAATCTTCTCCTCCTCCACTTCCATCTTCCCTCCTCTCTTTTACCCAGACCTCATCCCTCCAATTATTTTCTCTCTTGGACCTTGGCCATTCTTCTTATTCCCAATTCTTTCCCTTCTTCAAACGCACACTGCATATTGATTAGTTTGATAAAAAATAACACACTTCAAATATTAATTATTAATCAAATTAATCAGTGCAGAGATTAAAATAGTGCACTTCCAAAAATAGACAAAACAAGCAAGCAACAAGATCGTTCTACAGTCTTGCAGTAGCTGAAAGTACCGTACATGTGATTCCCTTCATGTAGGACCCTATATTTCTACATGTAGATATCATTTTCATGACATATTCCCATTATCACAAAGTGCTAGAATTAGAATAAAATGTTTAACATAACATAACGGAATGTCATTGCATGGATCTTAGTATGATGCTCTATGAGCAATAAGTCTTCAATTTTTGTTCAATTCCAAACAATACAGCTTCATTTACATGTACATGTATGCAGGGACAAAAAATGTGATTGGAGAGTTTTTTACCCCACGATAACATGTTTTAGACATCAAAGTAAAATGATCAACGTATATATCCTAGTCCCTACATGTAGGCCTACACCCCCCCCCCCCCCCAAAAAAAAAAAAAACAGTATAAAGGTCAAGTTCATCCCCACAAACAAGTAGACAAGCTTGCATTACACAATTCAATATAACAGCAGTGCTGGCATTGAGATGAATGAGATGAGATGAAAAAGTTTTCACAAAAAAGAAATCATTCATTTCGCAATGAAATACGAAGTTCATTGACCCTGATCAAGTGGTCACCTGAAACTCATGCAAAACAGTCAGTGCAGTCAGTCAGTCCTAGTTTCATGCAATAGTTCCATTTACTTTCAAAGTTATGATATTTCAAAAACACCATAAGGGGAAAGTTCATTGACCCTAAATAACTTTTGACCTTGATCATGTGGCCTACAACTCATTCCAAATAGTACTTGATTATTAACATTAAGTCCACATTTCATGAATAGATCCATAAACTTTGATTTGAATAGAGAAGAATCCAACAAAGTTTCCTTGAAAATGAAAAAAAATTGATGTAAAATTAAACTATCTAGAAATATCGCTACAGGTGAGGAATACCCCACCCCCCCCAATGTCATTACTATTGCGACACACTTTCCAACACATTTAGAAAATGCATCTTGCATGTATTGACCACTGGGTGAATGTTTGGGCTAAATTTAATGAACAATGATACAAAACTAGGAAAGTAATTCAACCAGTTTTCATGGGTTTTTGGCAAAAATATGCCGCTCCAATGGCAACACAATATCAAACACATTTGGAAAACTAAAATCCCATGTTTTTACCTGAGGACCAATATTGGTGCAGACTTTCATGAGCAAAGGCAAAAAGACCAGGGAGGTAGTTTGACCACAATGAGTTTTCCTGAGTCTTTGACCAAATTATTACCATGGCAACAACATTTCTGACAAAAAAAACGCGTTGCACATCTTTGCCTCAAGATCAATGTCTGTGCCAAATTTGATAAGAGTTGGCAAGAAACTGATGAAGTTCGTACCACAAAATCTTTTTACCTAATTTTGGTCATAATATATTGCTACTATGGCAACACAATTTCTGACACGTTAAAAAAATGTGTCTTGCACATGTTAACCCCGATGAATGTGTGTCAAAATTTAATGAGAATTGCGTAAAAAAATGAGGACTTAGTTAGAACCACACAAGATTTGCAATGGACCAACAGCCCAACCGAACGCCTAAACGATGATTCCTATAACCCATTCAAACTTCTTTTGGCAGGGGTATAAATCTGACTGGGCATGGCTGTTCACCTACAGATTAAGGGGCAAGGCCCTGTGGGTACATAATTCATAGGTCACAATCTTCCAGCCAGGTACTTACGATGGTAATCTAAGACCCCTGTTACACTGGGTTTCCTACCCGAGACTGGTTTCCAAAAAGTTGACTTAAATTTTTGACCCCCTATTACACCGAAATCATAACGCTGTGATTGTTGTTTGGATAATCGTTCCACATGTAGCACATCAAGCGAACCTGTCTCGGGCAGGTTTGCGTTTACTCCGAATCCAAAGCAGTCTCGGAACACATCGCGAGGTGGTCCGAGATAGGTTTGCTCAGAAGGGATTAGAAACCTGCCCGACACTGGTCTCGGGGTACCCCGAGACTACTTAGAAAATCCGGTGTAACAGAGATCTAAGCTACATTATCTCCTAATCTGACTAGACAGGGCCATCCACCTACAGTCCAAGGGGGAAGGCCGGTAGGCGCATAATTCACAGGCTACCATTTCCCAGCCGGAATATAATAAAACTATGTAAATTACTGTTTGAAAATACACAAAAATATGACTGGGCGTGGCCGTTTCACCTACAGTTTAAGGGGCAAGGCCCGGTAGGCACATAATTCACAGGCCACCGTTTCCTAGCGAAATCAACTTAACTATGTAAACTAAGACTAAACTTTATAAAAATATTTTATCAGACTGGGCGTGGCCGTTTACCTACAGTTTAAGGGGCAAGGCCCGGTAGGCACATAATTCACAGGCCACCGTTTCCTAGCGAAATCAACTTAACTATGTAAACTAAGACTAAACTTTATAAAAATATTTTATCAGACTGGGTGTGGCCGTTCACCTACAATTTAAGGAGCAAGGCCCAGTAGGCACATAATTCACAGGCCACCATCTCCCAGCCAGAATCTACTTTTTTATCTAAACTACCATTTAAAAAAGGCTGGCGTGGCCGTTCACGTACAGTTTAAGGAGCAAGGCCCAGTACGCAATTAATTCACAGGCCACCATCTCCCAGCAAGAATCTACTTTTTTATCTAAACTACCATTTAAAAAAGGCGGGCATGACCACTCACCTACAGTTTAAGGGGCAAGGCCCAGTAGGCACATAATTCACAGGCCACCATCTCCCAGCCAGAATGAACTTTGTAAACTTCTCTTCAAAAATTGATTAAAAAAATTGAATGGGCATGGTCGTTCACCTACAGTTAAAGGGGCAAGACCTAGTAGGCACATAATTCACAGGCCACCATCTCCCAGCCAGAATCTACTCTTTTATCTAAACTACCATTTAAAAAAGGTGGGCGTGGCCGTTCACTTACAGTTTAAGGGGCAAGGCCCAGTAGGCACATAATTCACAGGCCACCATCTCCCAGCCAGAATCTACTTTTTTATCTAAACTACCATTTAAAAAAGGCGGGCATGGTCGTTCACCTACAGTTTAAGGGGCAAGGCCCAGTAGGCACATAATTCACAGGCCACCATCTCCCAGCCAGAATCTACTTTTTAATCTAAACTACCATTTAAAAAAGGCGGACATGGCCGTTCACCTACAGTTTAAGGGGCAAGGCCCAGTAGGCACATAATTCACAGGCCACCATCTCCCAGCCAGAATGAACTTTGTAAACTTCTCTTCAAAAATTGATTAAAAAAATTGAATGGGCATGGTCGTTCACCTACAGTTAAAGGGGCAAGACCCAGTAGGCACATAAATCGCAGGCCACCATCTTCCAGCCAGCATCTACTAAATATGTATATCGAAACTACTGTTTAACAAAAAACTGGGGCTGGCCATTCAGCTAAACTTTAAACGGGCAAGGCCCAGTAGGCACATAATTCACAGGCCACCATCTCCCAGCGAAAATCAACAATGTAAAGTTCTGTTGAAAAAGAAATTACAAGAAATATGACTGGGTGTGGCCATTCACCTACAGTTTAAGGGGCAAGGCCCAGTAGGCACATAATTCACAGGCCACCAACTCCCAGCCAGGATCTACTATTTTATCTAAACTACTGTTTAAAAAAGGCAGGCATGGCCGTTCACGTACAGTTTAAGGGGCAAGGCCCAGTAGGCACATAATTCACAGGCCACCAACTCCCAGCCAGGATCTACTATTTTATCTAAACTACTGTTTAAAAAAGGCGGGCATGGCCGTTCACCTACAATTTAAGGGGCAAGGCCCAGTAGGCACATAATTCACAGGCCACCATCTCCCTGCCAGAATCTACTTTTTTATTTAAACTACCATTTAAAAAAGGTGGGCGTAGCCATTCACCTACAGTTTAAGGGGCAAGGCCCAGTAGGCACATAATTCACAGGCCACCATCTCCCAGCCAGAAACTACTATTTTATCTAAACTACCATTTAAAAAAGGCGGGCGTGGCTGTTCACCTACAGTTTAAGGGGCAAGGCCCAGTAGGCACATAATTCACAGGCCACCATCTCCCAGCCAGAAACTACTATTTTATCTAAACTACTGTTTAAAAAAGGCGGGCATGGCCGTTCACCTACAATTTAAGGGGCAAGGCCCAGTAGGCACATAATTCACAGGCCACCATCTCCCAGCCAGAATCTACTATTTTATTTAAACTACCATTTAAAACAGGCGCGCGTGGCCGTTCACCTACAGTTTAAGGGGCAAGGCCCAGTAGGCACATAATTCACAGGCCACCATCTCCCAGCCAGAAACTACTATTTTATCTAAACTACCATTTTAAAAAAGGCGGCGTGGCTGTTCACCTACAGTTTAAGGACGTTCCACAATTATGTTTGTGCGCATCATGATCTGCGCATAGTTTACACTCTGCGCGCTGACGTCACAATGGATGAACTGGCGATTTAATCAGCTGTAGGTATTGTGAGCTGATTTTTTTTCTTATCTGCATGCACTAACTGCAGATCTGATGTGTTATTTTATGAAGCTAATAAACTGGAATTATTCCATGGACCATTTTTTTTTATTCCTCTACAATTTCAAAATAGTTTCTCTGTAGTGCTGCAAAGTATGATGAATATGACCCCGAGTTTTGAATAAATGGAAAAGTGGTTCGGAATTTTCCCTCACATAGATACTGCTTTTGGCGCGTTTTCGGGTGTTTTAAGAAGCAAATTTTCTCTAATAAGAGTGCTCATAGTTTAAAACAAGCACATGAACCCATATTTTTTAATGTTTGCCCCTCTTAGGTATACCTTCCTCTACAACTTTGCAAAGTTTGGTGAAAATGACATGGGTTTTGAATAAAGTGCAGCATTTCTTTTTCTTCTCAAGTTTGTTATTGAAATTTAAAATTGTTTAAGGTTGAGTATCTTTCCCGCAATTTCTAAGAACTGTGAGTGTTGTTAGACTTAAATGAGCAAACAATTGACAGCAATATCAATAGATTATCCATCTTACGGATACAATTATTAATCATATTGCAAAATTTGATTAAATTTTCATGGATTTTGACTGAGTAATAGGGCTTTAAACTCATTGTTGTGATCTCGTGAGGTCTAAAAATGCCAAATTTTTTTGGATGCGCAGTTCTTAAGAACATCATCCATTTTGGGTAACTTTGAAGCTCTATAGCAAAAAATCAAGCCCATGTACCCATGTTAATTTTTGCATGTTTGGAATATTCAGTGGCTAAAGTTTCTATGTGCAAAGTATGATGAAAATTACATGGATTTTCAATGTTTGGGAGCAAGACTACGGAACCATTCGCATTTTAGACGGTATTAACAGACTTTTGCTTGTTTCGGCGCATTTTGGGCTGTTTTAAGCCAACTCGCAATACTTTGGACACTGATAATTTGAAAACGAGCACATGGACCCCATAGTTTAAATGTCTTAACTTCTTCAGAATATATTTCTCTACAAATCTAGAGAGTATTATGAAAATGACATGGATTTTGAATGTTTGGGAGCAGAACTACGGAACCATTTGTATTTTAGACATTTTGGACGGTATTATAAGACTTTTACTTGTTTTCGGCGCATTTTGGGCTGTTCTAAGCCAACTCGCAACCGTTTAGACACTAATAGTTAAAAAACGAGCACATGGACCCCATAGTTTAAATGTCTTAACTTCTTCAGAATATATTCCTCTACTAATCTAGAGAGTATGATGAAAATGACACGGATTTTGAATGTTTGGGAGCAGAACTACGGAACCATTTGTATTTTAGACAGTTTGGACGGTATTATCAGACATTTGTTTTCGACGCATTTTTGGGCTGTTTCAAGCCAACTCGCAACAGTTTAGACACTGATAGTTTAAAAACGAGCACATGGACCCCATGTTTTTAATATTTTAACGTCATCAGAATATATTCTTCTGCAAATCTAGAGAGTATGATGTAAATGACATGGATTTTGAGTGTTTGGGAGCAGCACTAATGAATCATTCGTACAGTATTTTAGACATTTCGGACAGTATTATGAGACTTTTGCTTGTTTTCGGCGCATTTGGGCTGTTTCAAGCCAACTCGCAACTGTTTAGACACTAATAGTTTAAAAACGAGCACATGGACCCCATAGTTTAAATGTCTTAACTTCTTCAGAATATATTCCTCTACTAATCTAGAGAGTATGATGAAAATGACATGGATTTTGAATGTTTGGGAGCAGAACTACGGAACCATTTGTATTTTAGACAGTTTGGACGGTATTATCAGACTTTTGTTTTCGGCGCATTTTTGGGCTGTTTCAAGCCAACTCGCAACAGTTTAGACACTGATAGTTTAAAAACGAGCACATGGACCCAATGTTTTTAATATTTTAACGTCATCAGAATATATTCTTTTGCAAATCTAGAGAGTATGATGTAAATGACATGGATTTTGAGTGTTTGGGAGCAGCACTAATGAATCATTCGTATTTTAGACATTTCGGACAGTATTATGAGACTTTTGCTTGTTTTCGACGCATTTGGGCTGTTTCTAGCCAACTCGCAACCGTTTAGACACTAATAGTTTAAAAACGAGCACATGGACCCCATGTTTTTAATATTTCAACGTCTTTAAAATAAAACCCTCTACAAATCTAGAGAGTATGATGAAAATGACATGGATTTTGAATGTTTGGGAGCAGAACTACGGAACCATTCGTATTTTAGACATTTTAGGCATATTATAGATTGTTTCAAGCCACTTTGCATTATTTTGGACACTGATAGTTAAAAAATGAGCACATGGACCCCATATATTTAACATTTTAACGTCATCAGAATATTTTTCTCTGCAAATCTACAGAGTATGATGAAAATGACATGGATTTTGAATGTTTGGGAGCGAAATATGAAACCATTTGCATTTAAGACAGTATTATACTTTTTGCTTGTTTCGGCGCACTTTTTAGGTGGATTTCAATATTTTCAAGCCAACTCGCAACACTTTGGACACTGATTAAAAAACAAGCACATGAACCCCATATTTATAATATTTTAATGCCTTTAGAATATATTCCACTACAAATCTAGAGAGTATGATAAAATTGACATGGATTTTGAATGTTAGGGAGCAACACTACGGAACCATTCGCATTTTAGACGGTATTATTAGACTTGTGCACGTTTTCGGAGCATTTAAGTGGATTTCAATATTTTCAAGCCAACTCGCAACACTTTGGACTCTGATAGTTTGAAAACGAGCACATGGACCCCATATTTTTGATATTTTAATGCCTTTTGAATATATTCCTCTACAAATATAGAGAGTATGATGAAAATGACATGGATTTTGAATGTTTGGGAGCGAAATATGGAACCATTTGCATTTTAGAAGGTATTAAGAGACTTTTGCATGTTTTCGGCGCTTTTTAGGCAATTTTCAAGCCAACTTGTTACGCTTGGGACACCAGTAGTTTAAAAACGAGCACATGGACCCCATATTTTTAATATTTTAAAGTCTTCAGAATATATTTTTCTACAAATCTGGAGAGTATGATGAAAATGACATGGATTTTTAATGTTTGGGGGCAAAACTACGGAACCATTCGTATTTTAGACGGCATTATTAGACTTTTGCACGTTTTGGGCGCATTTTTTGCAATTTTCATGTCAACTCGCATCACTTTGGACACTCATAGTTGAAAAACGAGCACATGGACCCCATATTTTTAACTTCCCTATACCTTTGATATGCATTCCTCTACAATTTAGCCGAATTTGATGAAAATGACATGGATTTTGAAAAAAGTGCAGCTTACAAAATACTTTAATTTTTGAGTAGATTCACGTCTTTGAAGATTTGTTTTTTCCGAGTTTTTGCATCATTCTTGCCAAATTAGGGCGCTGCTAACTCCAACTAGATATAGTTTTACCAATTAAAAGACTTTCTCTTAGTTTAGTATACACTTTGTTTTATATCTTGAAAATTTGATGAAGTTTCATGCGGTATCCACTGAGTAAAGATGATTTAAACTCATTTGGTGAATTCGTGAGGTCTAAGAGAGGCATAATTCTCTTGATTGCGCAAGATTGCATATCATTCAAATACGGCGACTTTGAAGACCCGTAGAAAAAAAATAAGCACATGAAATATTATTTTTTGCATTTTCATAATGCATAGATACCACAGTAACTCTCTGCAAAATTTGGTGAAAATGACATGGACTTCATTTTAACTGTGGAACGTCCTTAAAAGGGACAAGGCCCAGTAGGCACATAATTCACAGGCCACCATCTCCCACCAAAAATCTGCTAAAACTATCTGAACTACTGTTTAAAAAAAGACTGGGCATGGCCGTTCGCCTACAGTTTCAAGAAAGGTCCGGTAGGCACATAATTCACAGGCCACCATCTCCCAGCCAGAATCAACTATACAAACTGCTGTTTAAAGCAAAATTAATCAAAAAATCTGACTGGGTGTGGCCGTTCAGCTACAGTTTTAGGAGCATGTTTTGGGGGGGATAAAAGCAAATTTGGGGACCAGGAAATTTTAGGTTCGGACCAGTAGAAAAAAAGAAGGTTAGTGTGGAGCCCTGCCACATGCCACCACTTCCAAGCCAGAATCTGTTTATTATGTAAACTACAATTTTTTTTTAAAGAATAATAAAATTATCTGACTGGGCCTAGTCGTAAGGTCTGTTACGCACATAATTCATCGATCACAATGGCCCAGCCCGGTATATAAATCTAAGCCAGCTTATCTACTATTTACTCTGACTGGACGTGGTAGGTCCCCTAGTTTAAAGAGGCAAAGAGGCCACCATCACCCAGCCAGCACCTACTTAAAGTATGTAATCTATAATATAAGACTGGGCATGGCTGTTCACCTACAGCTTATGGGGCAAGGTCCTGAGGTGCGTACATCGCAAGCCATCATCTCCCAGCTAGTATCTTCTTATCCTGAAACTGGTAACATCCTGAAGGTGATTAATACCACCGCCTACATGTCATTACCATGGCAATGCAGTTTCTAACACATTTGGAAAAATCTATTTGGCATGCCTTTACCCCAAGATGAAGTTTCATGAGCAATGATAAAAATCTCAGCAAACAGTTTGACCAGCAATGATTTTCCTTTGTTTTGGGCAATAGCTGTTCCCATGGCGACACAATTTCCACATTGGGAATATGGAAATTGCATGATTTTACCCAAAGACCAACGTTAGTGCCAACTTTCATGGGCACTGGCCAAAAACTGGGGAAGTACATGTAGTTTGAACCACAATGGGTTTTGCCTTGGTTTATGACCATACTAGGTGGTTACCATGGCAACACAATTACTCAAATGCAAACGAAATGTGCCATCCACATCTTTACTTCAAGACCAATGTGTGCCAAATTTCAAGATGAAAAATAGAAACTGATGAAGTAGATTGTTTTGCAAGATTTTTACCTAATTTTTGCCATACTGTTACCAAGGTATAAACACCATTTCCCCACCACACACAAAAAATATGTCTAGCACGTCTTTGCCTCAAGGACAAGGTGTGTGTCAAATTTCATGCAAATTGGTCAAAAACCAAGGAAGTAGTTTGAACCAAAAATTTTACCTAATTCTCGCCATATATGGTGTTACCATTGCAACAGGATTTTCCACACTTGCAAACAATGTGCCTTGCACATCATACGTCAAGACCAACGTGTGAGCCAAGTGGTTAAAAACTGAGGAATAGTTTGAAGTGCAAGATTTGCAACACACCGACTGCCCAACTGACCGCCCAACCGTATGCTGATTCCTGTACACCCCAATTAAACTTCATTTGGTGGGGGTATGATGTAGTGTTTTCAAGTTTTGGTTGTTTTGTACAAAATAGTGATAAAAACAGCATGGCTTATAAAGGAGCCAATGATGTCACACTCCAACAATGAATGAGTGTCCCCCCCCCCCCCTAATAATGTAGAACTTGGTTTGATTCTTCAAGGGAAATTTAGAATTTACAATCATCATCATTATGCTTTTGATTATAAAGAGCTACTATTATTGTGAAAATAAGCGGGGGAAAAGGTATAATCTTCTAATTTTACACCACATAAAATTTCAATGAAATGTGTGGTGTTTTGCCTGCTTGACTTTTCTCTATTCATTCAAATCAACTTTGTCATATGGACTACAATTACATGTAGATGTTAAAATAGAACAAAGCAAAAATTCAAACCAAATCTTCTAATCATTACTTCAGATTTCAATGACATTTCAGTGTTATGCTGGTTTCATTTTTGTCCATTAGCACAAATCAACCTGCTGTCGGGGTGAACATGACCTTTACATTCAGCTAAGTATTACATAAAAATATTTCTTTCTAAAAAAAATTGCAGAGTTGCTGAGACAATTATCACAGACAGTAAATATATATGTTTGTTCCCAAAATTAGTTTCTGTCTGTGTACATGTAGTTCAGGATAAACAGGTCTCCCTGCCTTGCTACTTCTATTCAACAATATTCCCTGCTTTTGACAACAGAGGGCAGTATATAACTTTTGACAGAAGTTATGATAAAGTCCATCTTCATGATAGAGCTCAATTTCTTTCACAACCCACATCCATTTTCACCATCTAAAACACAGGATATATCGTGTGGTTGTTCTGAAGTATGGATATCCATGTATGACAAGCTAATAATGCAACCAAGATGTGTCATAAATTTATCATTTCTATATTAAAGACAATATTATGTAGAGGTATCTCTTCTTAATTAGATGGCTTGAATGACAGGGCTCATCTCTGTTGGAATACCAATATCTCTGTACAAACAAATAAATAAATAATAAAAAAAATTATAAGCCAAGCGTACACGCATTAAAAAATAAGGGGAATGGAAGGATGACGGAAGGAATAGAGAAAGTTGGATGAATGTATAAAAGTAAACAAATATATAACATCAAAATAAATAATCTGGCATTCATCAATAAACAATAAAAATGAAATTTAACATACCACGGGACTGGGAGTAAAAGCTCCCAATTTCAGGTCGGCTTTGTGACCTGAACCTATACAGCCCATTCTTTATTTCAGAATTACATTAAACAAAACAATTTATTGAATAGGTATTCCCATAAAGACCACAGCAAATAATAAAACATGGAATGTTAGTTGGACGGCCCAAAGATAATTCCATTGTTAAATCAGTATTTAAAAAAAAGAATGAAGAAAAAATTTTCAATGTTATGATGGGTCGCACACAGAAAAAAAAAATTAAATGATTTCCATTGAAAATTATCATAAATGTACAGATGTATCCATAGGTTTTTAATAATAAAGCATTATAAGGCATTAGTTTTTGTTTGTGTTTTTATTTTGTTATTGGTGTTGTAATTTTGTTGTTTGAAAGTTTTACAGGGAATTCAATAGTTGTTATGGATACAAATGTATTTTGTGATACAGACATTGTGTATTTTCATTGTACATGTATATCACTCAAAGGGTTGATTGAAAAATAAAATTTTACAAGTAAAGTTACGTTGTATGATTTTCAAGAAGGGCAAACGTGATTACAAATTTAAAAGCAAGCAAGTCATTTTGAGGATTAGCATATTAAAAGTGTTAATGGTTCATTTGTTACAAAAAACAGTTTATTCATTGTTAGGAATTACAGATTGAACACCAGACAGTGAACAGAAATAACACAACAAATTATCAAGACAATGCCATTTTGATAATTAGGTTGCAGTGTTAATAATCAAAGGTACAGATTGAGACATACAGAAATTTAGCAATTACCAAAATACCCCACCAAAATTTCACACAGCACAAACGTCAATGAGAAGAGCAAGGGGTTAGTTTAATAGCGTGAATAAGCACATATTAAAAGTATTTAAAGAGTAGATCACGACCAGCATATTGTAATTTACATACAGTGAAATAGAAATATAGTTTTAAGGTCAAGGAAATTATGTGACATCCAAGGAGTTATTTGACAAAGGACGTGAAAAATCCAATTATACATTTATGTACAGATGTTTACATGAACACAATTGTATCATTTTTTAATATAAATTCAGTTATTGTGAGAATGTACAAAATGTAGGAAGGAATGTGTACACCCAGTAGTATTAGAATAAACATGACATTTACATGTTATATCACAGCAAACATAATATCATACATGTAGAGGTAGAAAAGGAGAGTTTAGATTCACACAAGATTATTATCACATCCAAAACAAATTGTTTTTTCAAACATGATACGCACCAACAATTGCAACCCATTCGGGTCCAATTTTGTCATGCAAATTTCAACAAGCGGCAGTCAACGCATTCCGTGTTTCATATGAAGGGCGGTCAAGAATCGAGGTAACATGATTTGTGGGAAATAAAATCAAGGTTAAGATTAAATTCACATGGTATATATGGGGCATGCATGCAAAAATGGGAACAAATCCAACAGCATGTACAGATCATGTATTATTTTCAAATCCAGCAAAATACACAAACACTTCATCCATTATGTTTTACAATGTATTATTTTCAATTGGTTATATACAACTGAACATGTATCATATACTTTAAACTTTATTAAAGGAATAGTTCACTCATGAAAAAAATTAGCAGACTTTTAACATTAGTTACTGAGCATAACAAGATAGAAATCCCAGGCCTTAGGCCTTAGTTAAATTTGAATATTTTTAAAGGCAAGACCTGGGCCCTGTCTTACAAACAGTTACAATTGATCCAATCAACTGTAACTCCATGGAAATCCATCCACGTCATAATTTGTCTACAGAAAACTTGCAAAATGTCCTTTGTAAACAAATGAGAACACACCAAATTGTCAAGAAATTTTATCAATGAATTTATGGATATACATTGAGATCTAGAAATTTTTTTGAACAAACATGCATTTTATATGTTGACTTTGCTGGCTTTCCATACATGTAGTTGCGATTGATCGGATCAATTGCAACTCTTTGTAAGATGGGCCCCTGGAAATCACTGTAGTTTGAGTAGAAATTAAACTTACAATGTATTGAAATTGATATTTTCAGACTTTCAGAAAAAAAATCCCCTTTACATTTACAAATAATTTCTAATTTGGATGCATTCTCCCAAAATAACACTGGGAATGGTATGTACACAATATAACATACATGTACTAATACTAATGTTAATCTACAGAATTATGGTACACCAAATTTCCACACACATTCTGGGGCTGGACAATGAAATTAAAAACATGTCAAGGTGGGGGTGTAAAATTTCCAAAACTGCAATATTAACTCAGGTACAAATGACATGCTCTCGTTTTGGTTATAAAATGAGAAAATGGCATGCAACAAAAAATATCACAATAAACATTGACTATATAATCTTCAAAAATAATTTGATCAAGTACTACAATTTTAATACAAAGTAATTTCATAAAATGTAAACAAAAAATAATGCACTGATTATACATCTAATAATAGTCATCATCTCATCATCATCATCACCATCATCTCCAATCATGTAATGATATAACAAAACAAACTATTCAGTTGAATAAAATAAAAAGAAGACTTACTGTACACAAGTAGCCAATAACTGATGCCAAAAAGGAAAGTGCCCTACGTGTATATATCACTAATGCTATGAATTATGGAAAAGTTTATAGGATTTTTATTAAAGATGGACCTTAAATTGACTGGAACAATATGGATTTGTCTGCAAATTAATCAATTATGTTGTGCTACACTGTATACAGTGAGTGTACATGTATGGTCTGCTAAACTGTACATGTATAGAAAAACAGTCCTTTCACACAAGTTTATTTTTAAATAAATTTAAGAACTTAAATTTTACATGTACTGTATGTAGGCCTCTTGGGCATACATGTACATGTACATGGACGTAAACTGGATATTTTTAATGTTTTTTTAGATTGTGCTTTGGGCCTGATGTTGCCACCATAAAATTATGAAAAGGGGCCCAAAACTACCACATAATAAACCGGCATAATCAAATCAATACAAGAAAGTTTTACATCAAGTTAATTAAATATGATTTAAAGTAACATTATATCTTATTTTCAATTTAAAAATATGTGTACTTTGGGGAAATTCTGTAAAGTATTTATAAACAGCAATAGAGGCTTACTTCAAATTTATACAAATTTCTGAGTTGTATACGGTGGAATTCTGGCATACCAGGTACTTTTTAAAACACCCATAAATGATGTAAATTATGATTTATAGGCCTAATGAATCAAGCGATTTGATGAGTGCAGCTAATTATTTAAAAACAGCTTCTTGAAACAGAATAAATACAAATATTATTCATTGGCCATAAGCCTAAGGGACATGGCAATATTTCTTTCATTATTTTTTTAGTAATCTTTTTATGAAAAAATAAATGGCCTAAAACGAAAGACAACCCCACCCCAATCTTCTTGTATTGCACAATATAAAAGGAATATAAAAAGGTCAAGAATCACATGTGAAAAGACTAAAGTACTAATGGTAATACATGTATAATACATGTGCAATAGTCTACATCACACAAGAAAGGGCATTCATTTCTACTGTATTCATCAATATGATTATTGATGATGCACTGGAAGGTCTACATTAAACAAAAATCAATCTAATTACCATATGAAAGGCTTTATAATGGCCTTTAGTGCAGTGCACAAAGGGGTATTATGATGTTTCATAACATGGGTAGGGTGCAGTGCTACAGTATACAAATGATGCATGGGTTAGAGTGGGTCAGTAGGAACTGTGTGCACAAGGTAACTTTGGCATGGTTTAACCCACGAGGCGCAGCCGAGTGGGTTTAGACCATAATGCCAAAGTTACCGCGTGCACACAGTTCCACTGACCCACGAAAGAAACCCATGCATCATCTGTTTTATAGAATGGAAAAAAAATTATTGAATAAACCACAAAAATTAATGATTTACCGGATGCATGATAATTTCATGCGTCCGGTAAATTCAATTTACTGGACGCATGAAAATATTTACTGGACGCATGATTTTTTTTACTGGACGCATGATTTTTTTTACTGGACGCATGATTTATTACCGGATGCATGAAAATACCAAAATGTAATGCAGACCCTTTGATAACCCTGGACAACATAAATATGTATGCCTAAATTGATAATATGTTGGCACAAAGGCATTATTATACCCAAAATGCCAGATACAGCTTTGCATTGACTAGTCTAGATCTATGAGTACCGGTATGAGGCAGCCTCGGACCTCCAAATCCAATAGCTGTGTGTGGTATGCCCGGGCCGCGCCGGGGGCCAGTGCCTACGGCTGCCTGGGCTGGGCCTGCAGTGGAGATTTGGCTGTGCACAGCCAGCGCCAGCCCAGCTGAAACCTTAGATCGTATGTCTGGACTTTTCAACTAACGAGTTTGCAGGCAGTTTTAATCCCTATGACAATTACGGTACCGTATTTATACTTACAGATCATTTTGCATCCTTTATTTGATTCATTCTGCCTTGATCGAAAATTCAAAATTTTGACGTAAACAAGCGTAACAGTACATGCGCGATGACATCACAATGACCTTTTCGGACGATAGCTTGTTTACAGTGGATATCGTTTTGATTATCGGGATATCGTTCATGCAGCCCAGTAAAAATTCTTGCATTGCTCTCAACCAATCAGATTGCAGGGATTTTCCCATCCATTCTATAATAATACATGTACTGTGTGTGATAGACATAAGCAATAAAATGCTGGTAAATGAATATTAGATAGCTTTTAGTGTTGAACTGTAATAATAATAATACCAACATGCTCACATATAGCGCATATCACTGCCAAATGCGTCCCTATGCGCTTTAATTGGATATTATTACCCTGGCTTTAGCCCCGCAGCCTTTTACAACGCGGTGACATTTCAAGGAATAAATTCCTGCCAGGTACCCATTTACCTCACCTGGGTCGAGTGCAGCACAATGTGGATAAATTTCTTGCCGAAGGAAATTACGACATGGCTGGGATTCGAACCCACGACCCTGTTTCAAAGTCCGAAGACTAATCCACTGGGCCACAGCGCTCCCTTCTGTAGATGTACATGTTCTGGCGGAGGAAGCGTACTGCGCTTATCACCCAGCGTAGGAGAAAAAATTCTCAGCGGCTACATGTATCTTTTTTTTGGAGGGGGGGGCATTCAGGCAAATGCAGAATTTGTTTTGGGGGCTAGTTCTTTCCTTAAAGGACTTTCTGGTTTCGCTGTTAAAAGAAGCATTATGTATGATCTAAATTTACATTTAGGATAAGAAACGTTCTTGAATATTGTTTGTGGCAGATTTTGAGGTATCAGATGGTTGCCCCCAAAGCAATCAGTTTTTGAAAATTCTAGGGGATTTTATGGCTGTAATGAGGGAAAAATGTCACAATCATCATTTCAATAATGTTTCCATGCAGGCCTATAGACCTACATATTCATTGGATAGTAAGGCCCTATACTCTACATGTATGAAGCATGATTTGCAAATATCATGAATATTTCTACTGCACTTTTCCTAGAATGTTCCCAAAACATTATACATGTATTTGTTTTGCATTTGACGTTTTGTATCAAAGCTACGCAAAGAGTGTAAAATGCACACATACACTACATACATGTACATTGGATTTACGATGTGCAACCCCTTTAAATCCGCTGAATCCAATTAATGCAATTTGCAAATTGGTTTGGGGGTAGATATTGTGATGTACACACACTGATCATTTATGTAGTCTCCAGGCACAGACCCTGATTAAAACTTTGATTAAAGTAGGTCTTCACAAAAAGACTAACACAAAAACTTGCTGATTCAGTGCCTTCAGTACACAAGTCATTGTAGGCTTTGCATTCAGACCCCTTAACCTAGGTGACGGGTTTGCACAGCAGACTACACTGATCGCAGGTACATAGGTCCTACATAGCTCTATGTATCTTGGCCTGTCTGTGCCATTAGTGCTGACAGCCTCTCTGGTACCCCTCTATATATACACATTCGTGACTCGCTGAATAAATTGAATAATGTCAAACACTATTAAGTGTGCAATGTGCATGTACAGTGCAATACCAATTTAGAAAGAACTTGGTTACCAATATACTGTATGTACGTGTATGCTATTTGTTTGGTGTTTCAACATGAACAGGGATTAGTTTTTGATTGATGCCATCAGCTTAATATCTGATAGATTTGTTTGGATATAGGCCTATTTTTCCACAAAAAAATGTTTTTAAAATTCAACTAAATTCCCTCATTGAAAGAAAATGATACAGCACTAAAATGAACGACATTTATTTTTTTCAAAATACAATAAAAAAATACGGAAAATATTTTTTTTTTCTCTAAATCTACATACATGCAGCATACATGGATGCCATATGGATGGAGGGAGAACAAATTCTCCTACATGTACTTTTTACCTACAAAGTGGCATTTTCATGCATCTCAATTCTAAAATATTCCTTTGATTTTCATTTGTGTTTTTCTTGATTTCATGAATACAATCAAACCAAATCATATCAATTACAATTGACAAAAAAGAAAAGAATAACGAAAATAATATTCAGAATAAAATTATTAATTAGACATAAAAAGCAGTATCATATCGCTCAAAACTAAATTGATGCCATCAACTATGTCTGGCATAGTGGCATACAAGTACATGTCTGTAGTGGAAACCTCAGTTTTCCTTCTTTAATTCTCTCATTTGAGGGGTACATGTAATTGGCAGGCAAAAGAAAGGGTGACTTTGAGGGGAGGGGTGGGAGATAATCAGAAAGTCATTATACATGTATATCAACAAAGTTTTTATTACCCCTATATTATGAAATCCTGAATATATGCTCCTGAATGAGTAATAATTGTGCTATTAGACTTTGTCGCTTGTCTATTGAAACCTTGTATCTCAAAATTCTTTAAAAATTAAGGGCAGCTCATAAAAGGATTATTAGACATTTATATGACAATGGCGGCAACCTATTGTCTGAAAACATCCTCCTTATTACTGAGGAAGACTCTTTATGGGCAAATGAAATATGCAACTCAAATGTTTTCCTTCAATTATTTAACATGTATTCTATTAAAATCTAAGCTTTTTCTGAGCTACCCTCTATTGTTTGATTTTGAGATACAAGTGTAACAGTTCAGTGCTCAGCAATATAGTAGAATTACAAGTGCATGCAAAGGTACATATTGGAAATATGAAATCAATTATCATACTTGCCTGTGTATACCTGTAAAACTATTGAGCAATTGGCATAAGGCTTTAACAGACATGTACACATCAATGCTCTTGAATACATGCAAATTAGTCCACATTCCACACTCATAAAAATTCCAACGCATAGAATGCATTCATTCATTCATCATCATTTGATTATGTTTTCTGGTCAATTTTTGCTCATTCATTTATCAATTATTACATATGCTCGTCTGTTTATATACAGGATATTATTTTTTTTCAAAGGCAGATTCATTCCTCGTGGATGGCCACAGTCATTCATTTTTCATTTATGTACATGTAGATTCATGCATTCTTCTATCCATCCATTCATTGTTATCTCTGAAGTGATATCAAAATGTCAATAAGCAGAACAATGTAGATGTAAATAATCACTTCCAAGTTCAAACAAATCACGTCTTTGACAGACACTGCATTAATTTAAGCACTACTTTCAGTTTGCTGCAACTCAAGTCACTATAATCATTCAAGAAGGCATGGGAAAATAATTATTAGATCATATTGTATGGAAGATATACATGAGGAAAGTGGGGGTAATTATTATTTCTCAAATTGTAGATTTACAATCTGTTTTCAGCACTGCATTTATGTTAAACATACAGCATGTTTTGGAAGAATTTATCATTATACTGACCACAATAGCTGCTACTTCTTGGTCTGTAACATCCATAGGCTCATTCATCATTCCAAAATGAGGACCAACGATGATTTGAATCTCTAGAACTCTTCGAAACGAAGACAATGACAAGAATTGTGATCCTGCGAACAAAGATAAGAATGATCAATCGTAATTTAGAAGGGGAAAAGCATCCTATACAATGTACATGAAGTCAAGGTCCAGGTTGTAAAACAAAGTTTAGTGATTGATTATAGAAAGGACTTTCATAGGTCATTCTATGTACATTTCTGTTTCATAATTATTCAATCTTTAATTGGGGTCTGTGATACAGACCCAAGAGAGCTTTATCAAGTACTAAAGTAAACACTTGACATTGTGAGGATATCTTTCTGAGTTTAACTAAGTTCAACCAAGAAACATTTTACTATGCATGTAGATCTAGTCATTTCTACAAGTATTTTAAACTTTTCTGCAAAAGACGTGTACCGTATTAACTATAAAATTATCAATTTAGTTAACTTCGAAGGAAAAGGGTATAAAAAACCTGATTAAAAACTGGAACAGTTTCCTATTCTACAGTTGATTTTAAATGCAAGTCTAAGAACTCGAATTATAACATAACTATGTGCCGTGCCAAAGTCGGGGGTCGGGGGCTCTGGAACTACATTTGTAAATCTTGGTCTCAAAATGGGGTATCCGGAACGGCTCTTGGACCAATAATTGCTAAAATTGCAATGCTCTGGAACTGACCGCATAAAAAAGGGTGTCTCCGGAATCTACATGTAGATCGTAGGCATATAATTGGTGGTAGTTATGTAAAAAAACGCGCGCTCGACTTGCTCGATTCATATCGGGCTAGCGCAAGCTAAATGCGGGCGCGGTGACCTTTTTTTCTTCTTCTAAGAAATACTAGGCAGCAAGGCTCGACCATGAATCTTGACCACTGCCAACATGTACAATATGCCTGCCCTCTACATGTACCTCAAATGAAGTTCGTGTAGGCTCCACTCCACTTCACTACCGCTACACCTACCCGAACATCAAGGTACTACATATGTAATTAACTCGCTCTGATACTCTGAGTGACAAAGGTGGGACTACATGTAGATCTCAATGCATAATTATTGTAAATCTCATGCACCAAAACGACCTTTACAAGAATAAAAAACTTATCTTCTTACTTTCCATTCCAATTTCACTCCATATCAATCCGCCGGTTAGTCTCAAATTGGTAATTTAGAGCCAGTATCGGGTTCCTCACACGTAAAATTCACTGCCGATTCCAAAACATCGCAAACGCATATATTGCGCATGCACGGAAATCGCAGCTCAATTCATGAATATTCATGATAGGACTATAAACCGGGATTGTTTCGCACTTGCATCAGATCTTGATCTATAGATCTAGTCCTACTCATGAAATTCATGAATTCAGCTGCAATTTCCGCGCATGCGCAATTTGCGTTTGCAATTTGGAATCTGCAGTGAATATGTGTGAGGAACCTGATAAGAAGAAGAAAAGATAAGTTTTTTTTATTCTTTTTAAGGTTGTTTTGGTGCAATAAATATGCATTTAGTCCCATCTTTGTCACTCAGAGTATCAGAGCGAGTTTATTACCTTGATGTTCGGGTAGGTGTAGCGGTAGTGAAGTGGAGTGGAACCTACACGAACATCACTTGAGGTACAGTCACGTACATGTATTGTATTACCGCTGATTACCGGACACTATCATGATTCCGGACTTGCTTATTACTGCGTACCAAAACGATTTCATACCATTAGACTTCCGCAGTTCAATTTCAGAGAGCAATACATGGAATAAGATTGCAAAAACAAGTCGAAAAATAAAACTTTTAACCTTATTTATCTCTAAAATGACAGAAAATGATTAAAATATCATATAATATCGTTTTGCAATATAACAATTGATATATTTTCTGACGGAAATATGGGCCTGATTTGCCGAATTTCAATCTCGTCTGCGCCTTCGATCAAATGCTGATGTGTGGTGTATTGTGGGTGATCATCGACGGCTAGACTCAAGGTATACCGTCGACGATCGACAGCGCATCGATGAACTTGATGAGCGATTGAGCATCGAGATATGAACGAGCATAATATTGGAAAGAGTCATGGAACATGCAGCTAAAACAAAATTAGTTAGCAAACACAAATTTATTACCAACATCTCCTCATGCAGGTGCGATATAAAAAGGCAAACAAAAACTTAGAATTTATGAATGATATATGAAGAACATATCACACACCAATTCTTTCTTACCCGATTATTAACCAAGAATATCTTCACCCGTCCGGAATCATGATGTATGTAATTTGTCACGCACAAATATTATTGTTTTTCGTGGGGGGGTATGCGGCAAGTGCGATGCAAAGAAAACCCTTGGTAAATATCAAATAATTTTACCATATTCATAGTTTCATGTTTTGAATACTCTGTAGCAAGTGCGAATTTGTCTTGATTTTATTTCCTCTAATTGTCATTTTTAAAGCACTGAATAAAGTCTGGCAATAGGATACACTACCATACTAGACCAAAACCTTCGGTCTCTGTTATATTGGTTGTTCCGCTGAACTCTGTTGGCTCCACTCACCAATTACAGAGACCGAAGTTCGAACTCGATCTGTACAGGGACTCAATGACAATGGCCATATAAAACTTTTGTTTTTAAGTTCGGATAAACCAGGGAAGTGTCACAAGTGTGGGAGTTGCACGACAGCAGAAGTCACTGTTTTTTTCCTTTTAAGTTGATTTTTTTCCCATTTTGATGCATTTCAGGCCAAAACGGAATAATAATCTTTATTTTGATCAGGGCTTTTTTAATATATTTTTATGAAATAAACTATATGGTAGGGGGTAAAGCTACGCGGGTCCTGAAGCTACGTACCACTCATCACGCATGCAGTTTTCAATGGCAAATGCGCACTCTGTGTGTGGAACTGTGACTGCAGAGTGAAGAACAATTCCTATTCATTTTTTTTCAACAGAGGCTGCAATAAATCTCTAAATGCAAAGAAAACCAACAACTGTTTGGAATTTCGGAGTTAAATTCGCTTTAATTTCATATATCCTATAATAATGTGAACATATTTAGAAATTGAGGCACAGGAAATGCTATTTTTTTGCATGATAAATCGAGTGTGTAGCTTTAAGACCCCTTCTACATGTATCGTCCGGCGAAATCAAGAGGGGTTCGGAAAACATGGTGCGATTTTCGTATTACGTGAGTTTTGGGTTATTTTCTTCTTGGTTAATGATCTTTATAATATTTGCCACAAATTAGGGAAAGATAATTTGTTCAGATATTGAAATTGGCATAGTATTTATCGTTTGAAAACAAAGTGCGTAGTTTTACTAAGGTCCCCCCATCATGATTAAAGACAAAAACAAATGAGCCCCGTCGCGTCGGGGGGATTTTGCATTGTTAACCCCATAATCCATATTCCTATATAATAATGGCGGCTTGCACGATTGCGAGCCGTACGAGGAGAAATTTTTTAAAAAAACTCCTCGAAACAGACGGCTGCCCTCACTTATTATAGGCTCAAGGGCATCAAGATCAACCGTTAATGCGCCGTTGTTGTTGTTGTTCGTTGTGGGTCGTTTCCACACCCAAATGATCTCTGCGAGTCCCTGACCCCGACATGTGGCACTGTGCTCCGCCACCAAACCCGCCCAGACCAGGTTTAGCCCGGTCGCGCCCGAAAAGTGATTGACTGGCTCCAGTTAAAGTTACATATCTGAACACCATTTTTCATATTCATCTAAAAATAAACCGGGATACCATTTCCAATCAGGACCATTCACTCGACATTATCACAGTTTTACTAAATAAATACTTGATAACCCAACATTCAAGGGAAAAAGGGAAGTGTTTACCTGGTAACACGGACACAAAGATTTCCGGAAATCACGAAAACACAAGTTAAGAAATATGTATGCTGCCACCTACGTCAGATGAACACTTTATTATATCAAAATTATGAAGGAAATATTGTCGAATTGTATTACATACTATATGAATGTATTTCATGAAGATTATTCCATCTTACGAAAATACAAGGCAAGGAATCAAATGATGTGAGATTTTTTGGGGGGATACAGGACAGGGGCGGCGATCTGGGGGAACAGGGGGAGCACCCCACTTTTTGAAGCACTAAAGGTGTCCTTTTTTACCCAAGAGAAAGATGCCCCCTACAAACGAGTTAAGTGCCCATTTTATATTAGAATGATCCGTTTTATGTGTCGACTATTGCCCCTTGACCCGTTGCCTTCTCGTGTCCATTATCGTATAAGATAATTGCCCCTTTTTTACCGCTCTTTTCATGACCGACCAATCAGTGTCCGTTTTCCTGATTTAGAATTTTGTTCCCTTCTGCAAGCGCATCAAAAATTTTAATCAAATGATCCCTTTCGAAAGTTGTGTTTATTGCCCCATTTATGTATTTTTTATCATAGTGAAAATACTTGATCATACAGGAAAATGAGGGGGAAATTAGAATATTTCACATTTCATAATTATAATAAAATACAAAAGAAATAGTGAGTAGGTGATGCCATCAGTCCCCTCATTTGCATACCGACCAGGATGTGCATATTACTGTTTTTGTGAAAAAAATAAGCGAAACTTGAAAATGGCATAACTTTCTTATTTTACATCCGATTTTGATGAAATTTTCAGTGTTATGCTTGTCGGATTTTTCTCTTTTTATTAAAATAACTTTCTGTTGGGGGTGGCCGTCCTTTAAAGCATAAATAGAGTTTCAGCAGTGTCAGCAATCCCACCGGCATGCAGAGGGGGGGGGGGGGAGCTTTGGGTCTTGGTCCCCCCAAAATTCACGACCAAGAAAAACGAAGAAAATGAAATGTATGCATTTTATATTACATAACATAACGGGGCAGCTGCTCGTTTATGACGTCACAGATCCGAAAATTTGAAATTCTAATAACTTTCTTAAAGGTCAAGTCCACCCCAGGAAAATGCTGACTTGAATAAAATAATAGAGAAAAAATCAAACTAGCATAGTGCTGAAAATTTCATCAAAATCGGGTGTAAAATAAGAAAGTTATGACATTTTAAACTTCGCTTATTTTTCACAAAACAGTGATATGCACAACTAGGTGAGTCAGTCGATGATGTCCAACACTCACTATTTCTTTTGCTTTTATTGTTTGAATTATACGATATTTCATTTTTTATGGATTTGACAATAAGGACCAACTTGACTGAACCATATAGTATTAAACAATGCTAATTCCACATGTACAGGGAGGAATTAATCATTGTATCACTTGACAATGGGGAGAAAATTAGAATATTTCATATTTCATATAATAAAATACAAAAGAAATAGTGAGTGGATGACGTTATAGTCTCCTTCGTTTGCATACCAGCCAGGATGTGCATAACTGTTTTGTGAAATCATAATAGGTCCATGGTGAAATTCAGCGAAATTTTAAAATGTCCTACTTTCTAATTCATACATCCGATTTTGATGAAATTTTCAGTGTTATGCGTTATGGATTTTTTTTCTTTCTATTCAAATCATGGACCTATTACAGGTCCATGTTCAAATCAACTTTTTGTTGAGGTGCACTTGTCCTTTAATCTTTCATGGATTTTCTTCAAACCTTCACCAATATCTTAAATTACTTTTTATTTTTGGCTATTTTTACAACAAAGTTTTCGTCAGGGTGAACTTCCCGTTTAAAAGTTGCAAGCTAGCGAAGCGATAGACCAAAAATTATACTGGGGATGCCTACCATCACTTGCCCTCAAGGGGGGGGGGTAGGGAGAGATGGGGTGGCGACATTGGCGGCGGAAGCCAAAAAAAATAGGGGGGACCACCAAAAAATTTTGACAAGCAAAAAAAAAAAAAAAGTTATCTTATCAACCAAACTTTTAGGGGAGACGCGCAGGAAACAAAATTGACAAGCAAAAAAAAAAAAAAAAAAAAAGAGGTTATCAACTATAAAGTTAGGGGGGACAGGTCCCCGTCCCCCCGCTTCCGCCGCCTATGCCTATGGGTGGCGATACAGAAAGAGGGTGAGAGGGAGAGAGAGAGAGAGAGGGAAAGAGAAATAGAAGGGGTGGGGTGTCCCAGCAGCATCGCGCGGAGGAGATAACGTAATGCTTTCCATGTCTTCAGCCGGAATGCGGGGAATGTGTGGCATCCGTGAATA
>NC_087253.1:14535000-14622500 GCF_037042905.1 Lytechinus pictus | reverse complement strand
ACCAATTGGGTAACTGAAGATGGCTTCTAACTGGAAAGGTGATTAACTGGAAATTAATTCTAATTGGAACCTGTTGGGCAACTGGAAATGACTTCCAATTGGTTTCCAATTGGAAATTTTCCAGTTACCCAACTGGTTCCAATTGAAACCAGTTAATTTGCATATTATCTGCCAGTGTGCACAGATTAATGTTTTATGTGATTCATCATCATTTAAAATGTATCTATTTAATTCTTTTCTAATTCAAGTACCATACTTGTTTCAGATAAGTGTTTAGAATGCTTAGCAGTGAAAACCATGTTCATAAATGTTATAGATTATAATTAAAACGTATTATAAGATAATTAGTACACCACTAACTGTTACCAAATTACATCAAATACAAATACATATATTTGAAGATCTTTCATATAAATATATATACATGAAGAAAGTCTATTTTATCAATGCCCTTTACATTGGTATTAATAAACATATAGCACTGCTTCTTTGTTGGCATGAGCAATAGTTAGTGCAAATTTTAATTAATTTGTCATTAATTAAGTCATTCCAACTGGAATTTCCAATTGGATCCAGTTGGAAACCAATTAGTTTCAACTGGATCCAGTTGAAACCAGTTGCCTCCAATTGGTTTCAACTGGAACCAATTGAAACCAGTTGCCTCCAATTGGATTCAACTGGTTTTAATAGGGAAATTGGAACAACTGGAACCAATTGAAACCAGTTGCCAACTGGTACGTTGCTTAAATTGGTTTCAACTGGAACCAATTGAAACCAATTGCCAACTGGTTCCAGTTGCCCAAATGGTTTTAACTGGAACCAGTTGGCAACTGGTTTCAATTGGTTCCAGTTGTTCCAATTTCCCTATTGAAACCAGTTGGCCAACTGGTTTCAATTGGTTTTGCTCTAATTGGTTTCAACTGGATTTTAGTCCTGGGAAAGAAAGTGAAGACGAATAAAGGGGAGGGAGAGGCAAATATAGGGAAAATTTATATTTTCGTTTGAAAGACAGGAGTGTGGGGGAATGTTTGAGTTCATTCGATAAAGAATTCCAAAGTTTGGGTCCGACATATTGAATAGTGTTTTGTTTTGTTGGAGTTGACTCCCCCTATATCAGATGGGCCCCTCGACCCCCACCTTCCCCACACTTCTTCCTTGAGGCAAAGATTTTTATTTTATTTTATTTGTCTTCATAATAAGGCCGCCTGTTCAGTGATTTAGACACTGTTGTCAACCATGCAGGGCCCTGCACAATAAGATAATCAAAAGAACACATATACAACACATATCAAGTCGACATTGTTTGGAAGCAGAGAGCTGATCGAGAGAGAAAAAAATTGCACTGCTGTAATGGAGAGAAAAGGGAAAAGAAGAAAATAAGAAAGAAGATCATATGCATAAAATAAATATCTGGGTCGAGTATAGGTCTGCATTACTAGTATATGAAAGTTAATTTGTGGCGTCATAATACTAAAAGGCCTGATGCGACTATTTGCAACTTTCCCATATAATTCCCATTTTCCAATTATACATGATTTTAGTTTCAGAAGTGATATGTGCACGATAATATCATGAATGAACATAAATTAATTTTCAATTTTCGACTTCCTGAAAAGAGGGTAAATCATAATTACACCACATGAGTACCCGGGAGTTACTCGCATGTGACGTCACAAAATGAAAATTTTCAAAATCACTGTACTTGTATAAATCGATCAGTATATACATTATCTTTGATGGATCTATCCCAGATCTTCACAATAAATGTTTCTTCCACTGCCGCATTTATTATAGCAAACCTTACATCAGGGTGAGAGTCTCCTTGAATTAGATTTTAAATAGTGTTGAGGTACGTGCCCCTAAGGTGGTATACGATATGGGGCATTGAAATCTTAATTGGTAGCTCTAGCTACTGAAACTTACCCGACTACCAATCCCCTCCTTATGTCCTAATGAAACATTGGAACAATAGATACGAAACAATGATTGAAGGGAAATTAGAAAGCCCCTCATCCCCCTGTTTGGGGGGGATGAGACCACTGATCTCCCCTCTATATATCTATTTTTTTAACAAACAAGTGCACATCAAGTTACCAATAATGCATATAGCATTTCAATTTATTTGAAAGCAGGATAAAAGAGCATTGTACATTAAATGCCTTGCTCACGGGCATAAGTGCCGCGGCCGGGGATCGAACCCCGGACCTTCTATACATAGCTAGGCGCCTGAGACCACTCGGCCACGGCATCCTCTGACTAGTCAGCTCAGCTGATCTGAGGGCCAGGGGGATCTGTGATTATCGATACAGTTATGTATCGGATTATCTTGATATCGTTTGACCTTACCACGTGAAACCCGTTCAACTTCCTTTTCAGGGTCAACCACAAATCAGGTACACGATCAATGAAATACCGTCTCATAAACCGAATTATTGTTCTAAGCGTGCACCTTTACCATGCAATTAATGCCTTTCAATCAAAATCAAATAATATTTATCTGTTTATTAATTATATTTTGATACAGAACAATGGCCGAGAAAGAGAAAACACCGCCACAGTCCGTGCAAGTGTTCGGCAGAAAGGTATCCATTTCCCCACATGTATACAGTCCCATGTGTGTTATTTTGTGTTGGTACTGGTGCTGGTTGTGGATCATGAAGACAAATGTGATTGTGAATGTGAAAATGAATCATGAATCAATTTAATGAATTTCATAAAGCTAGGCTAGGCCAATGCAACCCCCACGAATGTAAGACGAAATAGAGAGTATGAAACTATGTCTATGATGCATCAAGCCCAGCCCAGGCATTATTTTTCTGTATTTTTTGTGTGCTCTTAAAGAGGGTGGATAGTTTTGGTAATTCCTCAAAATCGGCATGTCACTATTCTAATTAATTTGTATATTATATGAATGTGTATGTCCTAAAACAGTCATGATGTGGATGATATGAAATGAAAAGGTGTTTTTCATGATAAATTATGCTCTTACATGTGTGGATTTTACTTTGTCGGGATACCCAGCTTTTTGAAACGTAGCTGCATGCAGACACTCAAAGTGCGCACCACCGCCTCTGCCGTGCGTGTGCTACGCGAGAACGATAATGTAGTCCTCGCTACACAATTGCGTTGTCAATCAGTTTTACCATAGAGCTATTACAGCTCTATGGTTTTACAAAGCTCATAGTCGTAGATACATTGCCGTTTCCAGACTTTCCTTGCATGATTGCATCACATTACAACGAACGGCAGAGCAGACTTTAGATCTAAACAGCCTTGATCGATATTAGGAGTACGTACCTCATTCCTACCTTCCTTGAAGTTTGAACTTGCCCTTGGCTGGCATGGGGGCCGCTTGCATATAACAAACCTCGACCGTCCCATCTTCCCCATTAAAAAAATGCAACCACGATATTAGCTGTTGCAAATAAGTATCTGCTCTCTGATTGCTAATATAACACTGGAACAATTTATAAATCAGAATGAATATAACGTACAGCACAGAATTTGAATTGGAAAAACTTCTTTTTTTTGTTCTTCTCCGACTTCCCGCGTATTAGCCTCAGCTCATGTTGTTTCAGATTGACAAAAAGTTTTATTTTACGATTCTAATGATTCAAAAGAAAAGAAAGGAAAATGAAACCAACAGAAAGAACCCTTACATTCAAAGAAAATTCCAAGATTGTGCATCCTGTTTATGTTTTGGAAATGCATTGATTTAATTCTCACTAAAATGATATATAAACAGTCTTTGGGTTAATTGTGTCTGAATTCGTAGACTAGTACAGTGTGCACGTTGGATGTATGTTCTGTGGTTGCAGTAGGACTGGCCGGGAATTTCATTCACTTGTGCGTGGGTGTACGGTATGAGTGTGTGTGTTTGTGTTGAATAGTGCGTGTGGAGACGTTACGTAATAAGGTCAACAGATACATTGCATGCAATGATCTTGTATACCGGGCCTCCTAAAGGTCATGAAGAGTTCAGTTCACTGGTCATGTACATGGAGAGATCCTGCGTGTCCCGAGATAATTTGATTCAATCGAAACCATGGGCCTAGTATACAGCTCAGCATGCCGAGTTTCAGAAAACTGGCTATCCTATGGAATAAGTAATTTATTGGATAAAGTTCTGTAAATAATGTTATTCAGTTTGATCGTATATCTTTCCATAATATGGCCATTTCACATGGTAATAACCACTATCTCACTAACTAAATAGGCCTACCAAAAGAACAATAAAAATAATAATGTGGGTCGGGTGTAACGTCGATATAGGGCCTCGATATCATTTTATATATTTCCCCATAATTTTATTTTTTTCCTGAATATGTGGAATAACCGCTGAGGATTATATCTATGGTTCAGTCAAGTTGGTCCTTATTTTCAAATCTCTAATTGAAATATAATTCAAACAAGCCAGGGGGCGGTGGGGGCGGTCGCCCCCCCCCCAAAAAAAAAAAAAAAACGTCCCCAAATTGAAAAAAAGAGAAAAAAGAGAGGAGAAAAGGAAAAGGGAAGGGAGGAAAGGGAAGAAAGGTATAGCTTTGAGTTTTTTTTTTTCTTTTTATTTATTTTTTTTCTCAAAAGAGAAACTCCTTCACTCTTGCTCTAGATTTATATATGAATTTTGCTTCCGCGCTGCGCGCGGTTAAATGACAATATTGAAGATCTCCATTGTTCCCCCCACCCTTTCTCTAACCCTGTTTTTCCACCTCAGCTATATATGTGTTTCTTGCCGGGTAAAGTTCAAATGTATACATTAGGGCATGGTTAGGCCGAAGTATATGAAGTTATCTTTTTTTTTTATTGATCGCGCAACTTCTGGTCGGGTCGGCTCCGGTTGGGTGAAATCTTTATATCAATTTCTGCCGTCACCTCCATAAAGTCAACTTCTCCCGCTTTTCAGCTCATTACTAAACAACCATAATTTTTGGGGCAAACAGGTTCCTAATTTAAAAAGAGGAAGGTATAAAATTCGTATCTTATTAGATAAAAAAGTACAATATTTTTTATCAAATTCTATTAAACTTCATGTCATTTCCCTGCACATTCATCTCCTGTCCTGTTTTGCGCCCTCAGTTTGAAATTTTGAATGACACCAAAGTTTCTTTATAATTCAAAATGAAGCGCTTCAGGATAAGTCAAAGAAATTACGTATCCTTTTTATATAATTTCAATAAATCACAGAAGTTTCAACTTTTTGCGCACTATTTTCCTTGTAATGAAGTTCAATAATCTTAGAAAATTAATTGAATTAGAGCCGATCGGGTATTGGAGATATCTGCATTTGATGAAACGTCTGCCCTTTGAAATTTCAGAGTTTCGTTGTTCTGCGCGGGGAGGAATATCTTCCTCCCGGCATATACACTTCTTCTCCTCTGTTTTGCGAGTTAAAGATATGCACTGTCGCTAAATTGTTTGTAATCAAATCTGATCTTTCCAAGGGAAGTATCCAATATGTGTTTGAGAATACCGTTTTCTCGGGACCCTTTTCATGGCAAAAAATTGATAAAACGCTTTAGTTTCCGCGCTTCGCACGGGGTTATTATCATTTTAATTTCCTCCATTGTATTCCTTTTTTGTGCGTTCACAATCTTTTTTGAAAACAATGTTCAAAATCACAATATAGTCAACTGAATTGGAGCTGATATATAGGTACTAAAGACAAGAGAGACGGCTCCTTTTCATTTTAATTTATGAAACACCAAAAGCTTCGCAAGGGAGGGGGAAACTCCCCTTCCCTGCACCCACCCCCTAGGGAGCGCGCTTCGCGCGCTCTGTAAGTGTTGGCACGCTTCGCGTGCATTTACCGCCCCCTCCAAAATGAAATCCTGGCTACGCGGTTGGTAGTGATCGAGGGACATCATCAACTCTCATTTGCATAATACTGAGTTGTGCATATAACTATTTTGTGAAAAATATAGGCTATGTGAAATTTGGAAATGCCAGACTGATTTACTCATTTTTACATCCAATTTTGATGAATTTTTCAAAATTATGCTTGTTGGATTTTTTTCTATTGATTCAAATCAACATTTTTTTTTCTGGGGTGGACTTGACCTTTAATTAAACATTGAACTGTGGGAGAGATGCAAAAGAAATGGCAGGGACAATGATTTACAAGCCAAGCACTGATCGATTTTCAAGTCATTATCAGAAAAAGGAGGTGAAAGAACGGGAAGGGGAAAAAATGCAATGAAAGAAAGAAATTATATAGAGAAAGAAAGAACGTAGGGGAGGGGGGTTGGGTGGGGATCGAGCTGCATGGGAACGAGTCGTTGGGAATTTGTCTAGTCTGACAAACTTTATTATTGCAATTCTTTGTTTCTAACTTGACAACCAAACGATACACGTCCCTCATGAATAACCGGATATATATTGTCACTCGGACTGTTATGAGTGAGAGAAAAGCAAAAAAACCCAAAACAAACATGTTGCGATATCGGCCTAAATTAATTGCATCATAATTCATAGTGCATTGAAGTAATATTATTTCTTCACACACACTTTCTTGTGAAAATGCCTATTTGTTCAACTGCATGGCCTATCCCTTCCCCAATAGGCCTACCCCCCCCCCCAACCTCACCAATCGCATAAGGGTGGACAAAATAATACTGCACGAGCAAGTATTTGGCCTTCGGCTGTATAAAACGTGTAATTTTTGTTTGTCAACGAAACAAAGTACGAATCTCTTGTAATGAAAAGATCTCTGACTTCATAATTTTATAAAGTCAAAACTTATTCCCAAAATATTTTATGAATGTGAGAAAGACCAGCGGTCGAGAATACAGCATATACGCCAGTTTTCCCATAATTTTTCTTTCCACATGTAAATTGGCGGATCAGGGCTGGGGGCGACCAAGGTATATTTTGAAAATTGCTCATAGACATACATTTTTATTTATTTACTTTAATAATTGTATGCATTTATTCATTCATTCATGCATGGTCATTTATCATATATTCTGTTTCATTTCCCCAGTGTAAGAGAGTCTTGCACAATAGAGCTAAATGTACGAAAATTGCCATTATAAAATATGGGCCCGTCTGTTTTGCTGTTTCCACCAATTTTTATTTCAAAATCCAAAATGATACATTTTCTTTTGTTCCACGTTCCAATAAATAAAAAATCTTACTTGACATCTAACACGAAACGAGTGACCATTTTTGAACTTTCTTCACAACGTAAAATTTTATAAGAATCTTTTTACTATAATTGGCGACCTTGCCTGACACAGTCCAATTCGATATTGCCATAAACTATATAAATCGCTCTTGTACCATGATTGGTATACCCTGGCCAAATGGCACTGGATGCATGATCAGTTTCAAGTTTACAATTTGCACCTTTCTAATGAGTCTGAGCAGAAACACAAGTAAAGAACTGTATATAGCTCATTTATAGAGGCATATTTACAAATGATATGTTGGGTACAGGGGCGGATCCAGCTTCGCTGATATGGGGGGGGGGGGGATTTTTCAGTCACATTTTCCACAATCGGCCGCTCGAAGTTGATTTATGTATGTTTATTTGAAGGGGTAGTCCATTAGCTGTATTCCTATAAATCAACATAAATATTTAATAATCTCATAAGCCTTATATAAATAGTTCGAGCGCGAAGCGCGAGCTAATTTTGTATTTGAAATTTTAACATTCTGGGCAATGTTTGTGAGCCTGAACGAATCGTGTATATATGCAACTAAATAATTACTGCGAAGCGTGAACAGAAATTTTAAATATACGTTTTGATCTGATCGAAAAGGAACCATGCACCTGTCAAGGACGTCTTGCAGTTAGCCATGAATGCGTTGCATATTTCAACAATCAAATAGAAGTACATTTTTACCTAAAGAAGGGAAATTCTAAGCTTTTTTGTAAACGTAAACAGGATATGTATATCACTGAACTATTGATGCGAGGGCGAAGCGCGAGCGTAAAAAAAGAGATTTAGACTAAAACGGGACACATCATTCATGTTTTGTAAATAATGAAAAGGATGAGTAATTTGGGATCTTTCTAGATTAATAACATGAATAATGCGAGCGCGGATCCAGGGCGAAGTTCCCGGGTCCCTCTAGGAGTGGGGAAAATAAAAAAAGGGAAAAGAGAGGAGAAAAAAAGGAGGAAAAGAGGAGGAAGACAAATGAAAAAAATAAGGTGAGAAGAAGACTTGGAAAATACAAAAAAAATAAGAATCTTTCATATCACTATATGAATTTTTCGCTCGCACTTGCATGTTTGATATCGAGATACAAATAATCCTCAATGGGCTGATATGGAGCTTAAAATATCACGTTGCTTGATTTACAAATTGATTTTTTTAATGTGCAGCCGTAGTCCGTTTATGGTCTGATCGAGTATCAATGCAGCTCGCGCTACGCGCTCGCATTATTTGTCAAGTACCCAATCTCTAGTCTTCGTATTTACAATAAATTCTCAAAATATTCTTATTCAGGTCTGATTGTCAAAACATATCAGCTCTGATTGTCAAAACCTATCAGCTAGCGCTGCGCGCTCACATTTCGATTGGTTAGTTATTTATCTCTATAACAAACTATTTAAAATCCCTTTTCATGACAATTTATTTTAAAAAAAATCGGTTCACGGTGATTTGCGCTCGCATTAATTGTTAAAGATATATCAACCAATGCCTTCTATTCATAAATAGAAAAATACTTAGAATATCCAGTTTTCAGAAATTGATATTAACAAATTTCTCGCTCTTATTGGGCTTATTAGAGTAATAAATAAGATAATAACAATAACATTTCATGAATTGCTAATAACTATATTGTCTTTTTTTATAATTGAAATAATTTTCATCTCGCGCTTGGGGACACTTAATAGGTAGATAATTTCTATTTTCATATGACAAAATGTCCTTAGAATGTTCCCGTCCAAGGTCAGAATAATTTCCGAAAAATATCCGCTCGAGCTTCGCGCTTGAATCATTTATTGAGTGCGATCCACATCCAGTCAGTTTCATTTTCAGTGTTTGAAATAGTTTTCAGATTAGAATTCTGCTCGCACTTCCCGCTCGCATTACGTAGGAAGATGCCTAATTACCCATCTTCACGCCTTACAAAACATGAACTAGTGTCCCGTTTTTAGCTCTAAATCTTAATTTTCCCCATCGCGCTTATCGCTCGTATTGTCTAGTTATATACCTATTCAGTTCAGGATTAATGCTTAGAATGTCAATTTTCTTGTTGGAATGTCAAAAATGTTCAGCCCGCACTTCGCGCTCGCATTATTCCATTCTTGAAATAGGCCATCATAATTATATAGGCCTATGTATCGTCTTCAATACTACAATCAGAACAGGTCCCTTGTTTATCAGGCCAGAATATATATGAAAAAAAAAATCTGCTCGTGCTTCGTATTTGCAGTATAGTTATTAGTTAGATGTTTTATTTTCAGGACAAAATATGACATTTACGAAAAATTTTAACTCGCGCATCACTCGCACTATATTGAATAGTACGTATAGGATTATACATTTCAGGGGTCGCGGAAGTGAGGGGGGGGCTCCAGCCCCTGCTTTTTTCCATAACCGTGTTAAAAAAAGTAAAAATGACCATTTGATTGTGATTTTTTGCATGGTCACCCCCCCAAAAAAAATAAAACATTTGACTCAGCCCCCCCCCCCCCCTCACTTTGAAAACCATTCTGCGGCCCCTGCATTTATGTTGTTTTATAAGAATAAAGCTGACTGTTAGGTCTACACCTTCAAAGAAAGAAAGAAACAAAAATCAACTCAGAGCGGTCGATCGTGGAAAATAATGGGTGAAAAATCCCCCCCCCCATATTCGTGATATTGGCCGCGAAATTGATCTGCCTCTGCTATCATGTTAGCTCGTTCCATTCTTATTTCCTGTTTCCCTTGCCTCATTTGTTCTTTCTTTTCCTTTACTTGTTATCCTCTTTTTTTTTACCTTTCCCTTTCTTCTTTTCTCCCTTTTCCCACTTCCAAATTAATTTCCCTTCCCCAATGCATGCGCTGAAATATGACGTGAAAGACATGAACACATCGTACACGCAAAACTGTGTATGAACAGAATGCATAGAGTTGGATAAAGCGTGAGAGAATGTCAGGCCGAAGCGCCGAGCTGAGCGAGCGTGACCAATGTCCATCGCATCGCATCGCATGCAGCATGCAGTATAATGTATCTCGCAGTTTCAAGAACCATGAACCAATCTTGTCGCACGTGGAAATTTGTAGCCAAAATTTTGACAGACTCATCTCTAATACGTTTTCATGAACGTCAAAATAAACTACTGTAACATGTGAACTACAGGTTGGAGGGACAGCATAAGGGGTAAGTTAGTCCACATTTTTTAAAATAATTATCTAACCCATCTAACAAAAATTCAACGGTTTCCTGTGCTCCTCGCCGAACTCGCTGGGGGAGAAACTCGACGGAGGCCATGCTAAAACTAAGGAACAATGATCGACGAGCGCGTACACGGAATTAGCAGACTACGCTCTCGCAGGGATATTTCGGTTTGCTAAAAGTGGAACGGCTAGTGATCAACTAACAGGGGGAAAAATCAGTCGTGGACGAAAGTGGGCGCTATATAAGTGCGCATAAATTCAGCGAACTGTCTTTGAAATTCAGCCGAGGAGAATGATTTTATTTATCGGAGTTTATTTAAAATTTAATATTTCCAAGAAGAAATTCTGTCAATTTCGCATTGAATCATCATCAGCAATCGTTATTCAATAGGAAAGATCCATTCAACTGGAATTTTTGTATCCTTTACCAACACTATCCACGAGCTTTAATCTTAATCTTATTCTTATTTTTATTTAGGCCTTTATTAGGGCCTAACATTTTTAAGTCTTAAATAATTAAGTTGACTTTTTTATTGAAAAAAAGTGTGTGATTGTCATTGTGAAACAGTAACTTACTTTGTCTTTGTTTGATTGAATGAAAGACAGTTATTTTTTGGAAGCAAAAAGTGAATTTATTTTGTGACGAGCGAAAAAAAAATCTTATCACAAGACACAATGCATATAGGCCTACTAAGGCCCTAACGTCCATGCGCAGTGAGTCGCCATGTGCAAATTTTTTACTGTTGCGCCACTCACCTGTCACTGCCTGACTACAATGGTTCTAGAAATCTTTTGCAATGTTGAAAAGTGTCTTGTGGCATCTGATAATCCTCAGTAATTCCCTGAAATGCTGCAACGTTTGGTTAAAAGATCCAGCAAAAGACAAAGGAGCTTAGCGCAGTCAAAGTCGGCTTGCAAATTTGGATCCGTACAGTGTGAATTTAAGCTGCCATTTTTCTCGGGCGATGATTTGAGACGCCCACACTAAGCAATCGATGTTTCCAAAACTGCCCGCTCAAGTTACCAATATTTGGTATCAAAATATAGATTATAAAAAAATGCTCACGATCATTTCATTTTGAAGGTGGGGGTGACAATTGTTATCAAAATAAGAGGGGTTGGCGACTCAACGTATATCTCAACCCACGGAGAGGTTTCAACAACGCAGCTGAGTCAATGCACTTTTGTGTACGATCGGTGCGTGTGTGTGCGCATGCGCGATATGTCTGTGTAGTAAATGTATTGGATTTTTCGAATCGGCGACTCAAACTATACCCATCATTGTGTCGCCGTTCCGGAAGTGTGTAATTCATGATGTTTTTACTAAAAACTAGCAATTTCAGGAGAAAAGTTTATCATATATTTGAGAGGATTTGTGGATACTTTCATCTCATACAAAGATTTGGGTAAGAATTTTTTTTTGTTGTTGCAAAATTGAAGGTTGAAGACTGCCAATGGCGACTCACTGCGCATGGACGTTAGGCCTAAAACAATTCATTGATTGGCTGGAGTATTATTGTCATTGATTGGCCATGCATGCACTGCAGATCAATCATGACAAGATAAACATTTTTTTTTTCACTCGTCACAAAGTAATATTTTTTTTTTGGCTTGCCGCCTTTGCGTAGAATTTTTTTTTCTTTCACACACTTTTGAAGACGTTATATTTTTATTATTTGAATTGAATCTAGGCCTGTATAATAAGTATTAATTATATTATAAAGCTTGAATCTGAGTTGAAAGTGAATTTGATTTGAGTTGAGACGAGTGAAAAACATGAAGAAAAATCTGTCATGATGACATGACATTGACAATCTAGCATGTTAATTCCGTGTCGCTGTCATGGTGACATTGGGTGATTTCAAGTCCTGTGTTGGCCTTGGTGTTGGTGTTAGTGTTGAAATTTGGATTGCTTCCCCTTGCCCCAAAACTTATTCAGAGTTTGTAAAAGTAAAACTAACCCAGATCACATTATTGACATCTCAACAACAAGTGAGTGACTTTTCAGGACCAACTTCATTTTATGTTCGGTGTTATAATCGTGTTAAAATTGACCTAACACCAACAGTAAACACCAAAAGGTCAACACTGAACTTGAAATCACCCATTGTATTGGTCTGTGATGAATTGTTTTCATGTCAGGACTCGACTCAGAGTCAGACTTGGCATTGAATCAGACACAGTGATAAACAGACTGTCCAAGTAGAAAGAGTATGTTTTGTTACCATGCGAGACGCCGTCTCGTTCCCATTGTCAGACTGACACAGATTTTTTAGCAGTGTGGACTATGACGTATTAAAATTTTACATCTAGATGAAAACAAATATTATTTGAAGAAAACTTAAACTATTAAGCCAATGATTGTGAGAAATTGTCTCCAAGTTCTCAAGTGAAACATGGTCTACCTTGCCTGCACGCTGTGCCCGAACTTATTCAGTCTAAAGACATGAACTTTGTGGAGAAGTCATTCGCTCATGCAAGTTTACTCTCCAAGTCATCTGGCAGTGGCACTTGCTGATATAAATGCAGATTTTCCAAAAATAAAATGTTTGGAAATTAAAACAAATTCACCGATCCCATTGGCCTATGATATTAAATCATTCCGCATGTTTTAACAAAATGAATAGGCTATCAAAATATGACTTTTATGTAAGTTTTTTGTGAAATGCTAGACCCAAATTCATTTCAGGGACCCCAAGAAAAATTTACAAATGGTTACACTGCCATATTGGCTTTTGGCATGGGAAACTATTGCACAATCATGGTTCTTTGGGGCCGGCCGCCAGCGAGACAATTGAAACCATGCGCAGATCCAAATGTTTGATTGCATGTAATTATCGGCTCATTAACAACATTTTGCACAACTGCTTTCCATGAAAAAGCAAAGATGGCGATACAAACATTGGCAATTTTTTTTTTGCATTTGGGGACTTCAGATAAAAGATGGGATTCCGATAAATCATTTCATCAAAAGTGGAATGATTATGGTATTTGTAATTTTCATGCTGGCAGGGCATGGTTTTCCAGAATTTGGAGAGGACGTGTGATGTTAGCGAATGGTTTTTCTCAAAGGGGAATTTCACACTGACAAAAACTTTGTTGTAAAAATAGAAAAATAATAAATATTGCCAAAGGTTTGAGAAAAATCCATCAAAGAATAAAAAACTCACAGTATTAGAATTTTAATCATTTTCTTTGTGATGTCATATGCAAGCATCTTTCCTACATTTCGTATGGTAAAAAATCAATAAAATGTAATTTTCTCAGGAAATTGAAAATGGTTTTTAAAGTTTTTATTTTACGTTGTCGTTCAGCATTTCAATACACAAATAATTTCACATGTGCTCCTAAACACAAATGAAAAATCAAGTCATCACGAACCGTAAAAAAATAAAGTTTATGCATTTTATATTACATAACATGTGGGGCAGGCTCGTTTATGACTTCACTAATCAAAAACTCGAAGTTCTCATTTCTTTGATAATGTTCAATGGATTTTCCTCAAAACCTTCACCTATGTATTTTACTGTTTTTTCTGCTACTTTTACAACAAACTTCACGTCAGGGGGAACGTCCCCTTTAACTGTATAGTTAGAGAGTGAGTGTGTGATGTCAATGTCATCATTACTTCATATCACTTTACTGGCCTGTATTTCATTCGATCAAATAATGTAAAAATTATATTATATCATATTTATTATTATATTTAATGAGAATATGTATGACATCAATTTATTAAATTTTTGAGTGTGTCAGTGTGTGGCAAGTTCCCTCATTTGCATTGTGAGTACTATTTTGTGAAAGCATGGACCTATCACAAATGGACATTCAACGAATCCCCTACTTTTGGCCGAAGACCGTCACCGCTAATACTTTTATAAACAGAGCGCTGGCAGCTGACGCCCATCAAGCTGGTCGTAAAACACGCTATCACTGATGGACAGCGGAAATCAATTGTACGCTTTTCCTACCCATTGCGATGTTGTTCGTTCACTTTATCAAAGCAACGCACAGCAGCGTACGTTAGCGCTATGAAAATGATTGCAGAAACAAGAAAACAGGCGTGCATAAACATATTTTTTACGTACATCGCAAACAACCGCACATGAAATGCATTGACATCACCTTGCAGATCAGTATATCTACGGCAAAAAAGCAGTTGAAATTCGACGGAGAAATGTGCGGAAAAACGTTCAAAATGCATCTTTTTCGGACAGTATTGATGTCCATAGTAGCGCTTAGTACCTTCGGTCAGAAGTTGATTTTCATTTGGGCGTAAAATTCCAGTGGATTGGCGAATTTAATAGGATTTTTTGTGATGATCAGACGACAATTGCACAATATTGACAGCGTGAAATAATATATTGAAAACCGGAAATAAATTGCGCATTGCATTACAGGTAATGCAGGGACTTTCCCTGATCGCAGCAATCGAGCTTACATGACCGCATCTGGTCGAAAGAGGGCCAGAGATTGGGCGGTGACTGTCAATGTCCGAGAAGGGATTGAGTAAACAACCGCCCCGGGCGCTCGTCGAAAAAAAAGCGCAAAGAGAAAGTTAACTGTGTGACAGCAATTTTGACAGCTGGAAACAGGTGGTGGCCATAAAATGCTCTCGTTGAATGTCCATTCGTAATACAGTAGGTCCATGGTGAAAGTAAGCATTAGCTTTAATAAAAATGCCATAACTTTATTATTTTACGTCCAATTTTGATGAAAGTTTCAGTACCTTACTTTAGTTTTCCGATAAGGTCAAATCAATGTAACTGTCTAGTTGTCAGGTTGAACTTGGTCTTTAAAAGCTCATCATCTACTAATGTTCTAATAACAATTTCCCCCTTTTTTCATCTACACACAAACAAATGGGCTTTTGACTTTTATTGTGAGATTTTGGTTTTTGGGCAAAATGTACCATGTTGTTGATTTAGTTTCATGTAATCCTTTTGCAAAGCAAATTTCCAAGTAAATACAGGACTTTTTAGTCCCAAGTTATGTTTGAGAGTGAGCCCCATATTTGACTGTGTGCCTCTATCTATCCTAGATGGAAGTCAGCATAATTGCAGAATTCCCCTCCATTAAATCCAAGAATTGATCAAAATTTTTCCAATGTCAGAAAACATCTTAAACAACTAATGTATTACACTTGTGGCAGGGGCCAGAAAAACAAAACATGCCAACTACCCTTTTTCAAAGAAAAACTTGCATTAAAAATTATATCAACTACCGGTAATTTAGAATTTGGGTTTATAATGGACAAATCCAGTGACCACTCTCTGTGACCAAATATAACGACAACTACTATTTTTGTATCTGTATTATTTTTGTATTAGAAAACAGCTACAGCTGTTGCCCACTGCAAACAAGGCAATGGACTTTTGAAGGTCAACGGTCATCCTCTGGAGCTTGTCCAGCCCCAGGCCCTTCAGTCAAAGGTAAATAAAATCAGTTATTCACAAAAACCCTGGGGGAGCATTTCATGAAAGATCTTGTCAGATATTTTATCCGACAGTTACCCTAAGAACCGTGTTTCTCAGCCAATCAAAGTCATCTGACAACTTATGTGATGACAAATGTTGATAAAACCTCTCCCCTTGTGACCATTTCATCAACATTTTTCATACTATGACAACTTCCTTGATTTTGATTGGCTAAGCGACTAAGCCTAAGAAGCACGGTTACTATGGCAACTCTCGGATGAAACAGGACTTGCCGGATGAAACATCCAACGAGTCCTTTCATGAAATGCTGCCCTGGAGTCATTTTCCACTGGCATCCCTGTACGAAGATTTTCTTCAAGGGCAAATTTCATGTTAATGCATTCTTTTTAACGTGTGAAGTTCATTGTTAAACAGTGTTTAAAGTGTACAGCAAAACTGTTTACTTATGATTGACAAATGCAATAACTGATTAAACTCTGCTGATATGCATGCATATTTATTTCTCACTGAAGAAATGTTGATTTTGGGAATAAAAACACTGTAAATGCAAATACAACTTGGCACCTGTGGTCTAGAATTATTGAGAACTTTGGCAACGCTAGTTATTGACGAACCTGGGATTGATCAAATTTTTGTCGTCCTAATTTTTATAACGTTAGTTTATCGGGCTCGCCTGTCTGACAGATTATAATATGCAAGTAAAAAAACCCTTTGTTGATTCCATATTCCATTTCCACTTGATTTGTAACTTTCTACCTCCTTTAATGTCTCTTTAATTTTTTGGCACATCATTGGCAGTATTTCTTTATCCATGGGTGACATGTCATGTTAGCAATCTTATGTTTGATGAATTTGGTCACATGACACTATAGGCTAATCATTGAACAGAATTGAATTAAAAACCACTATTATAATTTCTATTCCTAGCTCCTTGAGCCCGTGAATCTTCTGGGCAAGGATCGCTTTGCTGGTGTTGACATCAGGGTTCGAGTCAAGGGAGGAGGACGTGTAGCACAGATCTATGGTAAGCCAAATACACCTAAATATTTGTTATGATTAGCTACTTCTCGCATGCGTGAATGATATTCTGTCAGTATGTTGATTTTTCCCTTACTGTACAATATGTAATTGTAAAGTATTTTTCCACTGTGTGAAGATTGATTGCAAAGAGATAAATTTATAATAAAATCTACAATTTACAATAAAACCTATTTATTTTGCCAACTTTTATTTAAGTATTGCCCTCCTGTTCAAGATGCTGACACTTGCACAAAGATTCTGAGTCGTTTACAATTTTTTTAGAGATTGGAAAATGCGTGCAAGAAAAAATGAAAAAAACTTCAAAATTCTGCTGAAGCAAAATGGAATATTTGGCCAGTGGTCACTCTTGGAACCTCTGCAGAAATGAGGCAAAATTTGTAGTTGAAAATCTGAATGAAGGATTTCACATTTTCCTTTGTTTCAGTTTCTATCTTTCATGAAACAATCACTTTCTTGTGAAGCCTTACAGTGTACCTTATTTAAAAAAATGAAATTTTGTTGTAATTCAATATATTTTTGGTTTTATTTTCAGCTATCAGGCAAGCCATCTCCAAGTCTCTTGTTGCCTATTACCAAAAGTGTAAGTATCCACTCAAAGGCAGCATGTCTGTTAATAAGATAATCTGGGGCCCGTTTCATAATTCTTGGTCACAACAAATTTGCAGTAACAGTTAAAAGCTACTGAAATAATGTAATCTGATTGGCTGATAGTAAATGTACAATTTGCTATTCTAACATGTCTTTATGAAACAGGACCCTTGAACTGCCCCAATTCATGGGTATCATGATACTACATGTCCGCCAACATATCATGAGAGGCCAAATTACTTTTCCCTATTTATATCCTAGGCCTATACAGAACTGTCAAGTAGCACTGATTTTCAGTATCAGCCCTGTCCTATGGTGTTTCTTTGAAAATACTGTACTGATTTCCTCACCAAAATACTCATATTCAGCTTTTAGAATACTAAAATGCTCATGTTCAGTTTGGCAGCTCTGCCTATTTATTGCACTTCCTATAAGTGAGGAATTAAATAATTTAGTAATATTTAATTCAACAATGAATCCCAAGTGCATGGAAGAAAATGTTTTCTTAAAATAAGCAAAAAGTGACATTGTTCAACTTATTTTACATTGTTAGATTCAATTTTTAACAGTATCCTTGATTGAATTTCCTCAATTTTATTTGAAACAACTTTTTGTTGGGGAGGACCTAGTACAGTTTTGCCCAAAAGTTATTGAACCCCACCACAAAATGCACTCTTCATGCCGAGTGTTGAATGAAGTCAACACGTCCATGTCCAGAGAGTCCAGAGAAACTTTATTAAATGGAATATTTGATCACCTGACCTCACAATTGAATATCTGGCAGAACTTGAACAGTTTTTTTTATGTTGATTTTCTGGTAGGGTTCACTTTTGAGCTCCACTGCATGTTAGATTCAAACAAAACTACCTCAACTGTGTTTCTTTCTAGAGGCTTGTAAAATTTGCAATGTAATTGGGATAACTTGCATGTGGACATCTCTGATTTTGTCTTTGTGCAGTCGTTGACGAAGCATCCAAGAAAGAGATCAAGGACATCCTCATCCAATACGACCGATCACTCCTCGTCGCCGACCCCAGGCGCTGCGAGCCCAAGAAATTCGGCGGTCCAGGACCCCGCGCCCGCTACCAGAAGTCCTACCGTTAACACCAGGAAGGATGGCTCTGGTGATACTGGTACCATAGGGGGGACACTGGTCCAAGGTCTTGTCATTGAGGTCTTGGTCTACGGACACACTCATCGGCTGTGGGGGGTTTCATGCGCTATTTGCTCATGACGGCAATTGTGGTTGCATCGTAAGACGGAATAAATACAATATGTAAATTCACTTCATGTTTTGTTTCTCTGTTGAATATTTGTGTGTGGCTTTGGTGCACACTCTAGCGATTATGGCAAACTCGGTGTCAAGAGGTCTGTTCCAGTAAGAGCTGTAATCAAACCCAACTCCAATCAAAGACAACTTGATTTCACCCAATCAGATGCACACATTTGGGAGTTGCATGTGATATTTTGATTCTCTATCCAACGTAATTCCTATAACAAAAAAAAAAAAATGATTTTCATTTCAACCAATCAATTACATTTGTTTGAGACTTGCATGCAATATTTTGAGTTGCAATCAAATGAAACTACTTTTCAACCAATCAGATGCATGCATTTGGGACTTGCATGTGATATATTGGATTGTGTTTAATTGCAAGTCTTACTGCAAAGTGCCCCAATCGCCCTGTCACTAGAGATATTGTTATTAAAAAAGCATATGGAAAGCCAGATGGAAGCATCGTCCCTCTTTCCAGAGAGTATGATTGGCACAAGCCTAGATCATCTCTCAGAAGCATTATTTATGTGCATAGTAGTCAATACCCAATTCTCTGTGTACTATACAATTGAATTACACTTTGTATAGTCTAACTTATGAAATTGGCTTCACTGGCTTTCCTTATTTGAGAATTAAACAGATTTTAATCATTTACAATCTTTCTGATGAGGCCTTGTATAAGAACATCATCTGTGGTCCACTGGTCCCAGAATTTTACATTCTGACCCATTTCCTATCCTGTAATGGGATAACAATGGTTTGAAGTAGCCATAAATTTGAAATGGATATTGACCAAGTGTTCCAAAGACTTGTGATAAATATAATCAACTTAACTATGGAAAGCCATGGATGTCCTAATTCTTCATAAATGAAGCTATGAAGATTCTTCATGAAGAAAATTCATATCCACCGACTGCCCTTGCGCAAACAAAAAATATGTGAATTTTGGGGACATACGTCCCTGAAGGATTGCCTGGATTTCCAAAAATCAAGTTTGATTGGAACAATCTAATACATTTCTAAATGATATTGTAGTGATAGAAGTGAAAAATGAGGGACTATAAATAAGCATGTATCCACTGTCCTTGCGCAAACAAAAATATCGAATTGGGGGAACCTGTCCATAATGATTGCCTGGCTTTCCAAAGTAGAGAATGGAACAATCTTATTTCTCAATGAAACTAGTGATAGAAGTGAAAAATGAGGAGGTATTATGAATAAAGTATTGGAAGAGAGGGAGATGATAAGAGAAAGACCTGGGGCTCGTTTCATAAAGGACTTGCAACTGTTGTAATTTTGCCATTATGGCAACTACCATGGCAACCTTGATTCTGATTGGCTGCTGAGCCATGTTGGCATTATGAGAGTTCTTTATGAAACGAGCCCCAGTGGGGGAGAGAGAGAATTGGAGGGAAACGGTAGTAGAGAAAATAGGACGGAGAAACACGGGGAGAGAGAAAAGCAATAAAAAAGAAGAAAAATGAAAATAAGAATTGCATACAAGAAATCTAAAAGGTATATTTATTCTTTGATAAAAAAATGACCAATTTCTCTTTTAATAACATGTACATAGAAAAATACAAATCACAGAAAATAGTACTTTGCAAATATGTTGGCATCCTATATGTAGCACTTAAAAAAAAAAGTAAACTGGGAACCACTATCATACATTAAATACAAGAAAAAAAAAAGGACTCTCGTAATGTAGATCCTTGATTATGACGAGCCCAAAATAATACAAAAAATACAGAATCATGAATGTACAATGCCAAATGTTTTTGTGTTTGTCTTGGGCACTTCATTCTATGCTATACATGATAAAATATTAAATCGATGGCCTTTGATTGCTTTATTTCAGTGAATCTCAAAATATATAAATCTTATAAACGAAATAATGAAATGTTGAAAATAATATTGCATATACTGTAATGGTTACCCGATACATGATTGTTGATATATTGTGGGAACACGATATGACCGAAATATTGTTGATTATGAAAAATTAATCATTTATTGACCATAAATGCTGCTCTGTATTTCTTTCCTTCAACTCAGAATTTAGTAAGTCGGTACCCAAATGCCTGCATTTCTTGTACAAGCACAAATGAAAGCCTTACTTTCATCCCTTCCTTGCTATCCTAATTTTCAGACTGCGATGTATCATGTTATCGGCTATATCTTGCTGGCAACAACCAACTTAATATAATATTGCATTTATAGAGCACTTAATATCAAAATCTGTAAGTGCTTACATTGACATTAGATATCGATCAGATTCTACTGAACTCTTCTCTGACAAGGTAGGGATTTATAAAGGACTTTTCTAAAAAAAATTCTGACAAAACATGTTTTATCTGACAGCAACCATAGTAACAGTCACACACACACACACATGCTTCCCGTCCAATCAAAATCAAGGATAGTTATTGTCAGAACTGACAACTCCTCAGAGAGAAATACAAATGTTGATGAAATGTCCTCCAGCACATCCCAGTTAAGGTACCAGAATGAGCCAGACATGTGAATTTCACAAGCCTTAGTTTGGCATGAGACTCCCGCATTGCTCGGTGACACAACATTTGCTCCTGCGACATTTCCTCTGGTCTTCATATCTCAGAGGGCAAAGGGTTTGAGTTAGGATTGTAATAATAGAGTTTCAGGTTCAGAATAATATAAAGTTAAGGATTAGGGTTTTAGTGTTGGAGGATACGTTTTAGGTTTGGCTTGACATGCAGATTTTCCATCTATAAGCAATTGTCGCCAGAGCATATGTCATGGCGCCCTCTTGCTCATCCCCCAAATCTCTTTTTCACACCTTTATCGTAGCCTATCCCCATACACATTCACACACAATGGCTGGTGGTCTCGAGCTGAGCCACTCTTCCCTGTCTAAAATCTCATGCATTGCTGGTCTTCGAACTTGGAATATCTGACGGGCTGCAAGATGGATGGACTCTGCAAGGTTCTAGGACTGAGTAGATGCCTATGATCATGCAAAGGAACCCAGACAGGATATGCTGATGCCGCCGTCTCCGAATGGAAAAGATTGAAGCTCCCAGTATCTTGTATCAAGGAACACTGCAGATATATGATAAAGAAAGATTTATACTTAGATTTTTATTTCCATTTCACATTAACAAAGTATAAATAAACAACATGATAAAGTCAAATACAGAAGAATAAATCAAATTTTGAGGGAAGATAGGGGTCCAGTTTCATAAAGACTTCAACTGCACAATTTCCAAATCAAATGTACTATCAACCAATAAGATTGAAGGATTCAGTAGATTTAAACTAATTGCAAATTTGTTATTATTAACAAGGTTTATGAAACTGGGACCCAGGTACTTACTCTTTGTGCGCTGGGTCACAAACCCCTTTGTGCCGAATTATATTCAGGGAGGGAAACAATGGATTTGTTTGAGCGTGAAATGCGAAGTTCACGTGGCATCGAGTGCGCATTGGCCGGTGCGAAGTACACGTGGAAAGGGTTAATAAAGAAAATGACCTTGATTGATAAATTGACTATATGAAAGTAAAACAGGAAAAGAGGGAGAAAAAGACACATGGAACACGATATTGCAGAGAGACTCTCCAATCATCTCTCTTTCACCTTATGCAAAATCTTATACAACCACACTATTGCTTATTCGCTCTTTGTATTATAAAAAGAAGTGAGACTCACAAACGTTGCCGGGTTCCAGTAGGAGTGAGACGTCCGTGCAGTTGTTCTTGCATTGTGAGACTGGAGACAAGACTATCTCTCTTGATCCGTGAGATTGTGATATCCAGGCATAGCCAGGGAAAGACGGTTTAGGCTGCATTTCAGAGATGGAAATTAAAACATGGTTACAAAATAAAGATAAGGGCATGTCACGGTCTAGTGGTTCCGACTCTCTTTTAATCTGAGGGTAGTGGGTTCAAATCCCAGCTACGGCATGCATGTTTCCCAAATTGTGCTTCACTTGATCAACCCAGGTGAGGTGAATGGGTACCCATGTAGGACTGTTTCCTCGAATGCTCCAAGTGCTGGAAATGGCAGCTTGATCAAGCTAAATAGAGCCGGGGTAAAAATAATATGCCTTGAAATAGACTATCTAGATAGATTATGCAAAGTAAATACTTCCTTTTATGATTATTATTATTTTTATAATTAAAAATACTAAAAACTATTACTATTATTAATGTTTTTATAATACAGTAATTATCATTACTATTAACAATATCAATATCAACATTATTCTTATTGTAAAATCAACTAGAATCCAAAAAATTAAACTAAGAATTTCATTTTCTTCCAAGCAATATGATAAAACATGAGTAATACATTATTAATCAGAATTAAGCACGATATTCTGCACGTAAAATTTGTTAATGGATTTCTTTCAAAACTTTGTGTTTTATCTGATTTTTATATCATAAAGGTTTCAGATAGGCTAATATTCCTCACATTTGACTTAACTTCTTAACTTTGGATCTGTAATACTACTCTAGTATGACATACCAAGTTATGAGGATAAGATTAACATACCATATTATGAGGATAAGATGAGGAAGACTCGATGATGAGGAACATCTCAGGAATGACCTCTGACCCGGAAGGAATAAAGCTTGGTTTACCACAAAGGTTCCTGACTAGACGCACACTACCAGCACTGGCTACTCTCCTATCAAAGAAAAAAAAAAGATATTCTGATAATGAAAATGACCACAAACACAAATGTTGAATAATTAAACTACACTTAGTAGTGCGAAATACACTGAGAATTTTGATAGAAATTGACCTAAAACAAGTGTGTATATATAACATAACTCCACTTTTACTGTGCTTAATACCTAGGTAGACACTTGATAATAAAATGACAAAGGTATGTATCCTGAACCCGGGTATAACATGGTCCAACTCTGTGCAAAAATTATGGGAAGCCAAACATGTCAATATTTGTTCACATGGTATGTTTACTGTAATCTTTCCTAATTCTTGAATGGTGAAGACATCTATCTTATTTATCCTTCCCAGACAGTTAAGAATGATTTGAGAGTCAAATGAGCTTAGAGATTAATGTCACAATTGGCTATCCATAGTAAAGCCACAACTTTAGACCAGTGTTTATAAATTAAACCCGACTTCAAAATATAGACCAAACTGTCTAATAACACTCTCCTTCCTGATGAGACGCCACATTACCAGCACTCGCTGCTCTCCTGTCAAATACTAAGTAAAGATTGATTGATAATAAAATCACCTAGAGTGTAACTGGCTATTATTTGAGCTGAATTATATGGGGAGAATTTGGATAACAACCAAAATGAAAAACACAACTATGTAATTAAACTTTAACAAACTTTAAGTTTCCACTGACCTATTTATATTTATTTTGGCTTCCAATATGATCTTAAAAAAACTCCTATCAACATTGAGGTATACAAATCAAAATAGTATCAAGATCATAAAAGCTTAGAATTTTAGAGAGCAGGGCCCGTCTTACAAAGAGTTACGATTGATCCGATCAACCTCAACTATATGGAAATCCATCAATGTCATAATTTTTCAACAGGAAATTTGCACAATGTACTTTGTGAACAAAAATAAATTGTCAACAAAACAATGAATGTATGAATATACATCATATCAAGAAAATATTTTTAATAAACATGCATTTTAGATGTTGACATTGCTGGCTTTTCATAGTTGTGATTGATGGGATCAATCACAATTCTTTTTAAGACGGGGCCCTGGTTTACCACTCAAATGAAAATGGAGAATGTTCAAGATCATCCTCGACTCTCTCCTCTGCAAATAGATCAGCAGTTGAATGTACAAATGGATTGGAAGACTGAATATGATCTGCTCTGGTTTGACTGAAGATCTTCCAGTTCTTACTGTGCCATGTCTGCATCTCGCCATATGTGAACTGATTGACTTTTGGATCCTGCATAGAAAATGACATATGAGAGAAAAATATGATTATGATTACCATTCTTATAAATAATCATTATTATCATCACCATCATTATTACCATCACCATCACCATCATCATCATCATCATCGTCATCACCACCACCACCACCACCATCATCACATCACATCACCATCATCATCATATCATCATCATCATCATCATCATCATCATCATCACCATCATCATCACCATCATCATTATCATCATCATCATAAACATCATCATCATCACCTATATCATCACCATCACCATGATCATCATGATCATTGTCATCATCAGCATGACCACCGCCGCCACCACCACCACCACCACCACCACCACCACCACCACCACCACCACCATCATCATCATCACCATACCCATCATCGATACCTTAAAGATGAAAGGCCGTCCAAAACTGAAAAGGCTCGAAGTGCCTTCGATGACTTCAATACTAGACACAAACGTGCATGGATAGCAGTCGGGTAAATCAGTAGCTCCATGATACAGGGGATTTGGTAAGGCACATTCCGAGTAATAGATGTCTAAAAAATAATCAAAAGTTGACAGAAAATCATCACCTAAGTCGAAACATTTCATTCAGACCAGGGCTCCGTAACACAAAGATTACAGATGAATCGCTAATATGAAAGAAGAATTCTGATTTGTTCCTAGTCAGTCTACTTAGTAAAATGCGCAAGCAACGATGGTCTTGGTAGGACATTTTATTTAGCGATCATTCACAAACCTTTGCGTCACAGGGCCTTAAACACTAAGATATTTCCTTGCATCTTCTACATCTCTTTTGCCTAGATTGAATTAAAAATTGCAGTGGTGCTGAAAATTTGACATGAGCAGTTTCCCCCATAATTCATGTTAATGTGTATCATGCCCTTTCAAAACCGTTCTGGCTATGTGTTGCAGCTTTTGTTTTTAAAATGCATGGAACTAAAGTATAGGCCTATCAAGTCAATATATCCTTTGGAATTAATGGCAAAGATTTGAAAATGATCCACTTTCCAAAATTTACAATTTCTCTGCATTCTGCAATACATCAACTATCATTTATTAAAAAAGACTTCTAGTTGAAAAAGAGATCAACTCAGCATAACCTAAATCATATTAAATCATAATTATGGTTGTAACCTGTAAAGAAACATCAATATTAGGTACATATATTTCAGATATATATACAAAAGAAACTTAAGAATTTTAAAAATATCAAAATCAATCAAAACTTACAACTTAAATCGACCCTCCTTGCAAGAGGTAGACTGAGTAATCTAACAGCTCTCATTACTGGATAAGACGTCTTGAAAAACAGGAGTTCAAAGAATTGCTTGGTTGGCTTGTGGTTAATGACAATGACCCAAAGACAGAGCAAGATGATCGAGAAGATGATCGTCCCTTGAGCTAGATTTCTCCATAATTTTGAAGCCGGTTTAGTTTGTCTTTTGTTAGCCTTGAGTGCTAAAATGATGCAGTCATCGATGTCAGATCTTGTCAGACCTTGTTGGCGTGCCAGGTTTTTGAAGTGGTTGATTTTCTCCTCCACACTGTCCTTTAGAATTCGCGTCCGGGTACGTGGTTGGCGTTCTGCCATCGTGTGACCTGATCAATGAAAAAAAAAGTACAATCACAAGAATTACACTATAACAGTCTATAATAAACAGAATAAATTCTTTGCTAGAAATATAGACGTCCTCTTACATATTCCAGTTATGTGAATTATTGAACTAAGGTTAGGCCTACATGTACAAAACCCTGTCAGAGCTTTACCAGACATGGCAACAGCGAACTAACAAGCAATGTAGGCAAACATGATTTCAAGTATTTATTCAAATAGGGTCTTACACTTACACAACTGATAGAGGAAAATAGAATTACAAAAAGTATCTTAAAGTCATACACCAAAATATTACAACCCAATTTGGATGTCGAATAAGACATTAACTACATGATGCAGTTCATGCGCAAGCAAATGAGATAAATTTAGTTATCAATGCCCCGCCTCCTATATTGTTAAACCTGTGTGAGTGTCACTGTGACTTTCATTCATAAATTTATCATCTGCACACCTATCATGTATTGTAAACAATCAAAAAACTAAATCAGACATTGACAAATCCTGCACTTCTGCGTGGGCCTGGCCTGGGCTCTGTCCGTCTTCTTGAGTAACAAATATTCTTAAGATTGATCCAAATTAACCCTAAATAATAAATTGCCCATCTTTTTTATATCAACCACAAAAGTTTAAGTTTGATATTTTGAAGTATCATGATGAACAGTTAACAGTCAGGGTTGCGAATCTTGCGATACTTCAAATCAAACTTGAACTTCATATCTATTCATCATTCATGCATACTCGTTTAAATTTTGAAGACCGGTATGTCATAAAAAAAAAATAAAAGTATGACTGAGAGTGAGAGTGAGTGAGACTGAGTTGTCATGCATGATCTTGTTAATCATGTCATGAAAATTTAAATGATTTAACATGCCAAGCAAAACTTACACTTGTCTTAGCCTTAGGAATAAAGAATGTATAAGAAGAACGTTATCGATACGTACACGTTCTTCAATCCTTCATCAATATGTCCTCGGTCCAAAATGAGATGAATTCTGGACCGGATCTGCAGCGCAGGCAAGGATCTGGACTAGTTGCAAGTGGACGTGTAAAGGACAACTCCAAATTCTGGGAAATTCCCTTTACGCTGACAGTGCACATACATTTAGCACAAGAGGGCGGCAGAGTACATGCTATGCTCCAAGTTGATGTCTTTCCTTTTCATCAGAGATTGGCGAGTGGAGAAAACCCAGATGTGATGAATAAAGGTAATTTGGAATGATCAGTTGAGCAAGATCTTGAGTTATGAGTCGTCTTCGGGGTGATAATGTTTATAATATTAGTTATTTTAGTCGTTAATTGCGTGGATGTGTGAAATTTTGGTGCAGAAATTTGTGATCGGTCCCACCGATACAAAATTGCGTCGTGTACTTTTTTGTTGCTTGTCATAATGACTGTCAAGACTCGAGTCGATGTGCACTCACATTTTGCAATATTTGAAAAAACAATACATGAGAAATGAGGAGGTAGAAGAGGAAGAATAAGGAGAAGGCCGAAGGAAGAGGAAAAGAAGAAGAAGTCAGAGTTGAGAGAGGAGTGAGCCAGGATCCTTGGACTAGTGGGAGTGCAAGGCCGAGGTCGAGAATTAATTAAATGGCCAGTTCAAAAAGGAGGATTGTCCCAGACAGAAAACAAGGATGCCCTCATAAACCAAGAAAATCATGTTTTGATAAATTGAGATTGATGAGGACAGTTTTGTCACTTCCCCAGGGCTCCAGCCGCTCCACATAGCCACACTAACCCTTTTTTTCTCCTGGTCCAACCTGTTATGTTAATGTCGGACCAGTAGATAACCAGTTTTTTTATTTTTTAGATTTTTTATTGGTCCGAACTTAAAATTTACTGGTCCCCCAAAATAAAGAAAATCTTGAAACAAGACTTGAGTTTATTTTGCTGTCTTTTGTTGCTTATTGTTACCCCACAAAACACACCCTTTAAAAAAAAATCAATTCTGACCCTGATTTAAAGGGCATAGCTAAAATTTGATTTTTGATAGAGGGAGGTACCAAATCATGACATGTTATTGTTATTGTTGTTCGTTGTGGGTCGTTTCCACACCCAAATGATCTCCTCGGTATACTCTCAGTGTGTTTGTCACAAGGTTGATGAGCTGCTAGGTACTAGTTGCTTAGATCTACTCGTGCTAGAAGTTAGAAGTTGACATTGGTGCTTTTGATGAAGCGAGCCAAAGAAGATGCTATTATAGATTGCATTTGGGGTTAGTCCCAAGATGGGAAAAGAGGGAAGTATCTCAAAGATAGGAAGGGGTGCTTGTCCTTTGATATCCAACGTCAATGGATTGCATCATCTCCTCTCTATGCGACTTGTGGAGTGGGCAGTGAAGAAGGACATGTTCAAGTGTCTGCCTGTCATGTTCACAGTTGCATGTGGGTGTAGGGCATACACGAGGGAGTACTCTGTGCATATGGTCTCTGAGCTTAGTCTGTCCAGTTAGCATCCTCATGATCTTGAAATTGTGACACCATGAGAAGAAAAACCCATGGCCAAATGTGGTAGGGATCTGTTCAACAGAGTGAGAGATATGAAAACCTTATTTGCTCCATTCAAGTCATTGTATTATACATCCGTTTCTGAATGGTTACAGGGCTTAAATTAATCGACGGCCATCGACGGCCAGGCTGTCAATACCACTATAACTGGCAGTGATGCCCTTTAAGAAATTGAACAATTCACGGCCAAAAAGGCTGTGCCCTTTTTTCAAGCTGGCCGACATGCCCTTTTTCACTGTGAGATTGAAGTGTTCAAAGTTCTCCCATATTTCACAAGCAAAAATACAGAAGAGAGAGAGAAAAAACAAAGTTAACAACTTCCCTCAATTCAAATTGCAAGCCAGTTTGCGCTAAATTCTGTGATCTACACACAAACACACACACACGCAAAGTCAGCATACATACATGTACTAGCTGCTGTGTGTGGCAGCGCTGGCATGCAGGAGCACAGTGGTACTTTTGCAGACTTTTTCCACCAGTTTTTCCACTCAAATAATCACAACTCGGAGGAAAATATGATTTGGTGATGTAATGGGAGGAGCTAGTTTTTTAGTTTTATTACTAGATCGAGTTGTTTTACCTTTTGTTTTGAGAAGAGATGCCTGTGTATGTGTTATGCCGCGATGTTTCACCTTTGAAATTTTATTTATTTCTAAAACATTTTAGTTTTCCAACAATTTAAAAAATATATTAAAAAACCCCCAAATATCAGTAAGATTATTGTTAAATGATTACATTTTTCTTTGTTTGCTTGAAGTTTTAACTTTTTTCCCCTCTTTCTTCCCTTCATTTTTTATTTCTTTTCCATCATTCCTTCTTTATCCTTATATCCTTCCTTCTTGCCTTTAGTTCCATCTATCTTTATTTTCAGTCTTTCCGATCTTTCTTTCCTGATCCTTTCTCTCTCTCTGTTCATTTTTATTTCCTTCCTTCCTTTTCTTACTTTCCTTTTTTTTTCTTTATTTCCGTTCTTCTTACTTTCCTTAAAATTTTCTTTGCTCCCTTCCTCTCCTTTTTCTTTTCATTCTGTCTGTCATCCCTTCTTCTTTCCTTCTTCCATTCCTTTCTTGCTCTAACTCTCTCGCTTTATTCATTCTTTCCTTCCTTTTTCCCCTTTATTCTTTCTTTCCTTCCTTTCTTCCTGATTTTTCTTTTCTTTTTTCCATTCCTTCTTTTTTCATCTTATCCTTCCTGAATTCCTTTTCCATTCCATCTATCTTTGTTTCTTATCATTTCCTAGCATTCCTTCCTTTCTGTGTTCATTTATTTTCTTCATTCTTTCCTTCTTTAAGTCCCTCATTGTCTTTTTCTTTCCTTTCTTTCTCTTAATTTCCTCCTTTTTTAAATTTCCTTTTTTATTTCCTTAATTTTTTTCTTTGCTTCCTTCTCTCTTCCTCTCCCTTTTTTCGTTCTTTCTCTCCTTCCATTATTTTCTTTCTTTTTTTCATTCTCTCCTCCCTCTCTTTCATCCATCCTTTCTTTTTTTCATTCTTTATTTTCTTTTTTCCTATTTTTTGCTATTCCTTCCTTCCTTTCTCCCTTCCTGTTTTTCTTCTTTCTTTCATAGAATGAAGGAAAGATTTTTTCCTTCATTCATTCTTTCATCCTTTTTTTTCTTACTCTATTTGTTCTTTTCAACATTCATTATCTTCCCTTCCTTTCTTTTTCCTTCCCTTTTCTCTATTTATTTCAAAGAATGAAGGAAACCTTTTTTCTTTCCTTTATTATTTCTTTCATCCTTCTTTTCACTTTTTTCCCCTTTATATTCTTTCATTCTTTCTTTCTTTCTTTCTTTCTTTCTTTCTTTCTTTCTTTCTTTCTTTCTTTCTTTCTTTCTTTCTTTCTTTCTTTCTTTCTTTCTTTCTTTCTTTCTTTCCTTCCTTCCTTCCTTCCTTCCTTCCTTCCTTCTTTCTTTCTTTCCCTCCTTCTTTCCTTCCTTCCTCCCTTCCTGTATTTCTTCTTTCTTTCAAAGAATGAAGGAAACATTTTTTTCCTTCATTCATTCTCTCCTCCCTCTCTTTCATCATTTCTTTCTTTTTTTCATTCTTTATTTTCTTTTTTCCTATTTTTTGCTATTCCTTCCTTCCTTCCTCCCTTCCTGTTTTTCTTCTTTCTTTCATAGAATGAAGGAAAGATTTTTTCCTTCATTCATTCTTTCATCCTTTTTTTTCTTACTCTATTTTTTCTTTTCAACATTCATTATCTTCCCTTCCTTTCTTTTTCTTTCCCTTTTCTCTATTTATTTCAAAGAATGAAGGAAACCTTTTTTCTTTCCTTTATTATTTCTTTCATCCTTCTTTTCACTTTTTTCCCCTTTATTTTCTTTCATTCATTCTTTCTTTCTTTCTTTCCTTCCTTCCTTCCTTCCTTCTTTCTTTCCCTCCTTCTTTCCTTCCTTCCTCCCTTCCTGTATTTCTTCTTTCTTTCAAAGAATGAAGGAAACATTTTTCTTTCCTTCATTCATTCTTTCATCCTTTTTTTTCTTACTCTATTTTTTCATATTTTTCTTTCTCTCTATTTTTTTCTTTCAAACATTCATTCATCTTCCCTTTACTCCCTTTCTTTGTCTTTCCCTTTTCTCTATTTATTTCAAAGAATGAAGGAAACCTTTTTTCTTTCCTTTATTATTTCTTTCATCCTTCTTTAATTTTTTTTAATTTTTTCCCCTTCCTTTTTTCCCTTTCATTTGTCTTTCTTCTCCATTCATCTCTTTTCTTTCCTCTTTTCTTTCTCCCCTTCATTCTTCCTTTTACCCATTCATTCATTTTCCCTTCCTTTTCTTTATATTTTCCCTTCTTATTTCTTTCTTTCTTTCTTTCCTTCTTCCTTCCTTCCTTCCTTCCTTCATTCCTTTTTTATTCATTTTCAGTGATTCCATTTTTTATTAAGTGCCATGGTCACAAAAGTACATGAAAATATATGAGAGAGGAAATCATTCAATTGGCATATCAACACACTAATTTTGGTCATGACAGGCAAGATATATTTTACAAATACAAGGTGCATCAGTTCATGTTAAAAAGAGGAAAAGGGCAATGGTACATGTACATAGAACAACACTACTTTCTTTTGAAGCGGTAAAATCTTGCTTTGAAAGTTTTTTTGGGGGCAAGTGAAATATATATCCGGGCAAGTATTTTCCAACTAGATCTTTATTGAAATTCACTTGCTTTATGTAGCACCCCGTACAAGAGTAAGTACATTTGATATCTAAAATAGGATACCTAAAAAGATTGGCCTTTGATGCCCTTCTTGGAAAAATATTTTGGCCTTGGTGCCCTCTGTAGTGGCCTTGATGCCCTCCAAAATATGAGGTATTTCAAGGCCAAACTGGCCTTGCCCTAAAAATGACGAAATTTAAGGCCTGTGGTTACAAATGCATTGATCATTTTTCTCTTGTAGAATTGACCCAAGAGCGATTACCTACATTTGTACTAATTTCTTTAGCTTGTTTTGTATTGAAAACTTTCAGATTGCTGCTAAGATCGTCTGTAAAACATGCTGCCACCATTGAGACGTTTAATAAAGATTTACTGCCACCAGTGTCAGACGTTGCTTCTCACTTATTACAAAGGCGGTTAAGGTAAGACAGTCTGGATCTTTTGGGAACTTTTGCAGAGAGTGTTACAAATTACAATTGAACTCAACTCTGAAAATCAAACGCAACTTTTTAACCCATCAGAAGCACCCATTCAGTCCTTGCGTTTGGTTATTCTTATTGAATACAAATATTTCTACAATCTGTCTATGAGGAATTGACATTGTTGAATATTCAAACCGCTTTGATATGGAGCTCATGAAAAGCACTATATGAGACAAAGAAGTATTTTTATATTATTAAATATTAAGTAGGGCATATCCCAAGCTTAATTCAACCAATGACGTGATTAATTATTTAGAGCAGCACTCCTCAACCTTTTTTTACTCGTGGACCACTTTGACTCTCAGATTTTTTTTATTTTATCTTATATTTTATTCATAAAATTTACTTATAAAGGGGGGCCTTCACCCTACAAGCTCTGCTTTTTAGTTGGTCTCCTTCCCTTTCGATTTCATGGTATTATTGTATTATAAAAAAATGATTTAAATGTTATATTTTGTAAATATGTATATTGAACTATCATTGTAAATGTAAAAAAGATTGAAAGAGAAAATAAATGAATTGAATTGAAAAGGCCCACCTACCAAAATTTTAAGACCACGCTGATCCATTTTAATAAAAATATTTTGTGAAATTTGAACACAAAGCTCTGAAGCACGTTCGAAACAAACAGTTCGAGAACTGTATGCATGCACATGAGGTTCACATCCAATTTTGATCGAAACCATCATAGCGTGCATGTGACGCTTTGCAACGTGCATGATACCTAAGGCTAAGCGTGCTTTAGTTTTGTTTGACCCACGTAGACGGATTGGACATACCATGTTCGGACAGGTATGTGAAATACACTATAATTTTTTTCTCCATCTGGAGCTTCTCGCAGCCCACCTGAGAGAGCTTCGCGGCCCACCGTTTGAGAAGCGCTGATTTAGAGCTTGTAACTTGGAGTTGGAATGAGTGTGCTTTATATAGTCACTCATAGGTACCTTAACAGAAGTATGAAAATTACCCTGATGATCAGCCGCTAAGCATTGCGTTATTGGGCCCCAAATAACATTTACCTTTTGTTTGTAACTCTAATAGGTGGACTTGTAAAGTGCTTTTTGGAACGCACCAAGGAAGACCTGACCAAGACGCCTGGGATCTGCCCAGAGTGTGGCTCCCGATTCGGTCGTGAGGCGGTCATCAGGAACAAACAAGCTATCAAAATTGTAGGGGGTAAAGTCTTCTGGAGGTAGATCATCCTCTTCCTCTCTTGGCTATGGAAGGTGAGAGATATACATTTTATTAATTCCTTTATTTGTTCATTTGTTTGTTTTTTCCGTCCGTCCATCCATCCATCCATCCATCCATCCATCCATCCATCCATCCATCCATCCATCTCTCTTTTCCTTCATTCATCCGTTCATACATTGATTCATTAATCATTGTTCGTTCATTCATTCATTCATTCATTCAAAGTATTTATGTTGTTGTCATTCAGCCCTGTGTAGACACACACTGGAAAGTTAGCAGTCTTTTAATTTAGACTTAGTTGAAGATTAGAACTGTAGGATATCTTTGCGCTCTATCCACGAGCCTTGGAGCCACACTACTAAGTTTTAGTGGTGCTGACGTGATAAAGTTAGTGTGACCTTTCCCTAGACTTGCTAACTACCGGTGTCCTTTCGACACTTCAGGTTCCAGGATATGATTCTAATGCGTGACTCTTCCTCGATCTCAAATATTTGGTATTGTTTGGACAATTGAATGATGAGCTCTTATCGTTGATGAATAGCCACTGTATAAAATATACAGTATAGGTAATGTTTTATTACAGCTGGGGGTTTCTCATATCTTTCTTAATATTCAGTTTTTCTCAAACTCTCATTGATCTTATTCTTTGACCTATTTTAAGCAGTTTGAAGGATACCATTCTCCTTTATTTTCTTTTATTACAGCTGGGAGTTTGGATATCCAGCATGGACTAGAGGAGGTGAACCAGGAGCTCCAGCACGTGGAGAAGCAGATTGAAAGGCTCCTGCAGAAACAGCAACGGCTCATGCAGAGGAAGGAGCAGCTGGAGGTCCAGTCCAGTCGGCTTCATGAGCTGAGCCTCCAGGCAGGCTCCACTGACTGGGAAAAATCAGGTAAGTACAAAGAATACCACACTGTATGACTGCAAATGAAATATCTTTTATCAGTTTGGAAATGAAATGAAAAACCTGAGTTTGTTTCTGAAATAAGTTCTGAAAGAAGCATTATCTGTTCAATATGAATTTAAAGAGATGAAAATTTCTATTGGGGAGTTTTGTTTCATTCTGTTATGTTGTTGTCGGATCCATATGGCACTTTTGCTTTCAACCAGACTTAAATGAGACGAATCAATGCAAGATGAAGAGTTCATTTATTAAAAAAGATAACTTGATGATGATGATGATGATGACAAATACATGAGTAATTCTGATGGTGACTGTACTCTGAAGTATATAAAATAGACTCTGCAAACTGAATGTAGTATAAAATGTAGACTCTTCTGTAGCTCTATCTCTAAACTATTCTCAAATCTAAACTCCAATCTGCAATCTAAACTCCAATTTGTATTCTCTATTCTCTAACCAATCTCTACTATGGTTTGGGTTGAGAAGTGAACCTCTTTTATATTGGTCTGGTCAAGACTCTCTACAGCCAAACAGGTGTTGGTCAATCTTGGATGCTTGACCAAAACAATCTGTACGTCATAACTTTACTCTGAATTGGGGAAGTTGACCTTTTAGGGAGAACATGAAATGTAATGAATAAGAAACCCATAAAATGTGTGTGCATCGGAGGTTTAGCTGGAAGAAGAAATGAGTAATACTTTCTTTAGAAAGTTGGAATTGGTAAACATATAGTTTCCTGCTATACTTCCTGTAAAAGTGGATTGGTATATTATTGGATATGTGAGATATGTCTTATCATCACATAACAATTCTTAGGAGTAGATGTCCTCATATATGTATGACAGTTTATTTATACTGTGTAACAATTCACATCAGATGTGGTAAGATAATCTTATTTAGATTTGATCATGTCTAAAGTTTGAAACTGCTCATGTTGTCTATCATTGTTTAGATTTGCATATGAACCAGCTGAAAATGAAATAATCCTAACCCCAATAATTATACTCATTCTGTTCTCAGATGGTATTGTTAGATAGGAGTGTGTGACGCTCTTTTGTCAATGGTTCACAAATATTGTTGTTTAAGGTTTGAAAATGATAATAAAAAAGAGTCTTGATAAAGCTACATGTATTATACTCTGTATTGCTACTTTACATTTCCATCCTTTTTTAAATGAAACCAAACAGAAAAAGAAATCGAGAGGAGGAAATGACAGTCCCTATTTTTTTTTTCCATTTCAGCAATATTTGATATTGGTTCCTTTTTCTTTATTTTCTTTTTATTGTATTTACTATCCTCTTCTATCTGTTCATACTTCCTCATGCTCTCTTACCTTCTGCCTTCTTGGTAGACTACCCATGGTCAGGTAAGCTCCACAGCCTGCGTGAGACAGTCTTCGGCATCAAGAAGTTCCGCCCGCTCCAGGAGAAGACGATGAATGCCTCTCTGAGTGGCAGGGATGTGATCCTCCTCATGCCTACCGGTGGAGGGAAGAGCTTGTGCTATCAACTCACAGCTCTGGTCAGCAAGGGTATGTTATAGGACCTCTATTATTCATCGTACTGATTTTTTAATGAATTTTAATAGCTGCATTTATAAAGTACTTTTTTAAATGCCCCTCTGAGTGGCAGGGATGTGATCCTTTTCGTGCCTACCGGTGGAGGGAAGAGCTTGTGCTATCAACTCACAGCTCTGGTCAGCAAGGGTAGGTCTTAGGTCCTCTAGTATTCATCCTAATCCTGAAATTTATATTAACCCAAGTAGAGGCTGTAAGTTTTGTTTTTGCATCCTAATTGATGTAGACTAAGGAGACTGGCGGAGGGAAGAGCCTGTGTTATCAACTCACAGCTCTGGTCAGCAAGGCATGTGACAGGTCCTCTATTTATTTCATCCCAGCACTGACTTGTTAGTGAATGATAAAAGTGGGATTTATGAAGCACTTTTGCCAGAGGATACAGTACAAAGTGCAACTATTATTACCCTGGCTTTAGCTTGAGCTATGACTTCATTAGCAGCACTCAATGCACTCTAGGCACTCTAGGAATTAACCCAAGTGAAGGTTTAAGTAGAGTTTTTTTTATCATGATGCATGCTGGATTGATGTAGACATATGAAACTGGCAAAGGGAAGAGCATGCACTATCAGCTCACAGCACTGTTCAGCAAGGGTAGGTTGTGGGTCCACTATTATTCATCCCGCACTGAAATTTATATTAAAGCAAGTAGAGGTTCAGAAGTTCTTTGTGCATCCTCATTGATGCAGACTTGATATTTTTTTTATCTGACGATGTTTGCAACAAAGCATTTTGTCAAATCATCAATTTGTTCATTTTAGTCATGTATTTCACCCCATTTTGTAATACACTTCATTTGATGCAATTCACTCTTTGAAACATTCTGTTATACTCTCCTGTCAGGGTTCACACTTGTAGTTTCTCCATTGGTGTCCTTGATGGAAGACCAAACCATGGCGCTGGAAGAGCTTGGTGTGAACGCCACCGTCCTCAACTCCAACACCCCTCCCGAGTTGGTCAAGGATGTCCACCGGCAGATGATCGATGCGCGGTCGGAGCTCAAGCTGCTTTATGTGACGCCCGAGAAGATCGCAAAGAGTAAGCGCTTCATGGCGTGTCTGGAAAAGGCCTACAAAGCTAAACTTCTCACTAGGATCGCTATCGATGAAGTCCACTGCTGCAGTCAGTGGGGTCATGATTTCCGACCAGGTATGAACAGGAATTATGAATGAAAGAGGTGTGTTGAATAAATTAACTCTCATTTCAGTCGGACTCAAGATTAAGAACATGTGTCATCATTATCATCAGAAGAAAATGAAATATGATTTAGTTTGATGTTCATCAACATTCATCATCATATTCTGTATCACCATCTTTACTGTCATTGCCACCATCACCACCACCACCACTACCGCAACCATCGTCATCATCATCTCCATCACCGACACAATCATCACCCACACCACCACAAACACCACCACATTACCACCATAACCATCACCCACACCACCACCACCACAAAAACCACCACCATCATCACCACCACCATCATCACCACCACCGTCATCATCATCATCTCCATCACCATCACCGACACAATCATCACCCACACCACCACCACCACAAACACCACCACCATGCACCACCACTATCATCATCACCACCACCACTACCACCACTGTCACCACCACATTACCACCATAACCATCTCCATCACCATCACCCACACCACCACCACCACAAACACCACCACCATCATCACCACCACCACTACCACCACTGTCACCACCACATTACCACCATAACCATCTCCATCACCATCACCCACACCACCACCACCACAAACACCACCACCATCATCACCACCACCACTACCACCACTGTCACCACCACATTACCACCATAACCATCTCCATCACCATCACCCACACCACCACCACCACAAACACCACCACCATCATCACCACCACCACTACCACCACTGTCACCACCATAACCATCTCCATCTCCATCACCCACACCACCACCACCACCACCATCATCACCACCACCACTACCACCACTGTCACCACCACCATTATAACCATGTTTATCACCATCACCACCACCACAGATCAACACCACCAACACCACCACCACTACAGCCACCACACTCACTGTCACCATTACCACTATAAAAATTGAAATACAAATTTGTCAAACTGTATTCCATTGTCACACTGAACTTATCCTATTGAACCCGTTTTATTCATGAAAGTTACATAATCAAATGCATGCAAACGAAAGAAAGAAAACAAAGCATATGTTACTTCAACTTTCTAAAATTTTCTGTGTTGCTTTCAGATTACAAAATCCTGGGCTTGCTGAAACGTCAGTTCACTGAAACCCCAATCCTTGGACTCACTGCTACGGCAACGATGGATGTTCTTGACGATGTGAAAGGCATTCTGGGATTGCAAGGTTGTCAGGTGTTCCGAGCTGGATTCAACAGACCAAATCTCTTCTATGAGGTAAGATCTTTGAATCTTTGAGAAAGTGTGTATAATAAGATTAGTAAATTAAATATTAATGTACCTATATGAATAACAAATTGATAATAAGAACATTGATATGGCTCTTAATTTTGCAGCTAAAATTCCTTGTTTGAGTAGTAAACATGATGTTCAGTGGTGTACAGATGGGGGGGGGGGGGAGGGGGGCATGGGGGTGCTTAATTGCCCCCCCCCCAAAAAAAAATTGACCTTTGTAATGAAAATGTCAAAATTTTTGCTTGCTCACTGCGCTCGTTCACAACTTTTTATAAATTTTCCCTGATATGCCATATCTAGGCCCTATCAAAATTTTTGACTCATTAAGCCACTGATGGTGCTGTTGTTGCTAGCCTATATGTAATTACTACAATTACCTATTGTGACCAGTCATAATTTTTTTTTTAAATGTTCTATACATGTATGTATGTAGACAACTCTGCATGCTATAGAGTACCGAAGTGTGATGTCAGTTGCCATGGTGTCATGGCGGGCCCGTTCTAATCAGAGTCGCAGCTGACGATCGTCTGTTACACATCAGTGTATTTGCAAATGACTTTGGCTCGTCTGCAAAATAGGTTGCAAGCGATCACATTCCGATAGCAGCCATTTTCTCCTATGAGAAACACACGCTTTCATTCGGCGGGTTCATTTGTTTAGAACCAGGCCGCCATGATACCATGACAACTGACGTCATCGCTTCGGTACTCTATGTCACACAATAAAGCACCCTACGGTGGGGGAAATATTAAACAAAAGACAAAACAAACAAACATGATGTTGACTTCGAAAGTTACTTGATAGATAATTCATCTTCTGTATTATTTAGATACGCCCCAAACCGTCCAAGCACGCAGACTTTGTTGAAGAACTGATCAGGCTCATCAACAGTGAGTTCAAAGGTCAGTCGGGGATCATCTACTGTTTCTCAAGGAAGGATGCAGAGACTATGGCGGAAAGCTTGAAGGATGGTGGAATCCAAGCCCATCCCTACCATGCAATGCTTGATGCTCATTACAGGAGCCAAGTACATAAGAATTGGAAGGAGAATAACATACAGGTGAGATAGGGCATTAAGATCTCAGCCACTAATGCGTGATTGTAACAACGATGTGCATGTCAATTAAAGGTGACACGACATATGCCCCTGCGATATTTGCTCCTTTCTTAATATCTCAGAGGGCATACAGTTAGAGTTAGGATTGTAATATAGTTTTTAGTTAAGAATAATATAAAGATATGGATTAGTGTTTATTTAGTGTTGGAGGTTTGATTTTATATTTGGCGTAACATGCATATTTTCCATCGGAGCAATTGTGGCCGGAGCAAATGTCATGGAACCCAATTAAAAATGATTTGATCTACCTGTGATTGTGACAACAATTTGCGTGTCAATTAAAAATGACCTGATCTACATGTATGTATTTGTATATATAATTAAACTTCAGTAAGTCAATTTTATTTTGCATGACTTGATTATGCATTTCTATGTGCATTTTATTATATTATAATTGTTTGCCATATATCTACGAGTAGAGCTTCTGAACTACCTTATTTCTTCGACTCTGTCAGATTTTGATTATACATGTATTTACATCTGTGTATAGGTAGGAAATGTTTTCTCATGTATTTTGATGTTTATCAACTTTGTATTTTATTGTTTTTTAATGAAAATTGGCAATATCTTTCCAAGTATAAACAACATAGAATGAATTGATTTTAGTCAGTAAATGTAAAATTATAATAGAAACAAAATTGCATTGTATTGTACATGTATTTGACATGCACTTAAAATGTTGCATAACTCTTAGAACTGCTTACACAGGCGTTGCAAACTTTACCTAAAAGTTGCGCAAGACTTTTAAATCAATACTTCTGAAATACTACAGTGCTAGCCTTTTTTATGAAGGTGGGGGGGGGGGGGGTTGGGGTTGGGACTATTACAGTTAATCATGATCATTATCAAAACAATACATTAACATACAAAATATGTTCCTTTAACTCTGATTTCTCAGGTTGTCGTAGCAACGGTAGCGTTTGGAATGGGCATCGACAAACCAGACGTGAGGTTTGTTATACATCACTCAATCAGCAAATCAATGGAGAATTACTACCAGGAGAGCGGGCGTGCTGGTAAGTACCATTTCACTTTTAGATTCTAATGCGCCATTTGCACTTAGTCTGTGATAATCATGCCAATAAGATTGCTGCCTAAGTCTAGTTCAGGAGCTGCGAAGCGATACAGTGAAAAATATGTTCTAATTTTACTTCAATTTACTACTAAGTAGCAGTTATAGCCAGTGTGTTTTATCGAGATTTGAGTTATCAGCTGTACATCCAACTCTGGGTACAGACGATCAAGGCCGGGAATCAACAAAAGGTTTTGATTCTAGCAAGTGACCGTGGTCGTTAGACGGCAACCAGAACAAGTACGGTATACTCAATAGGTAATTCAAGCCGCACCCATAGGGCTTGACAATAGTAACCAGAGGGTTTGGGCGAAGGAGCATTACAGAGGGCACCCACTATACTCCATTGAATTGACGAAGATCTTCAAGTGCATGCGATATTGAAAGGAAACCAAAACCCAATAAAAGAAGCAATCTTATTGGAAAGAGTAAAATGAAAGGAACAATTTAAAACAAGTTTCATCAAAATCGGTTGTGAAATAAGCAATGTATGGACGTTTAAAAAGTCTTGTTGTACTTTCTATGGGGATCCTCAAATTGGCAAACATGCTTCAAAATGACTGATTTTGCGGACAGCTCTCCATTTGTTTTGTTCACAATTTTTCAGATTTGCCCTATTGTCGTTTAAATTGCATACTGCCTCATTCTGAGCATAACATATGTCATTGGAAAATATAATTTACACCACATATGTCATGGTCAGGAGGAGATGATGTGAAAAATGTAAAACAAAGGGGAAAATCTGAAAATTTGTGTACAAATCAAATGGAGGATTGTCCACAAAATCTTTTGAAGCATGTTTGCCAATTTAAGGATCCCCATAGAAAGTACAAGACTTTTTAAATGTCCATAACTTGCCTATTTCATAACCAATTTCGATGAAACTTGTTTTAAAATGTTCCTCTTGTTTTACTCTTTCTAATAAAATTGCTTCTCTTCTTGGGTTTTGGTTTCCTTGAAGGGACATCCAACGATCAGTGCAGGGGCATTGTACAATGTCTGTAGTGCCTTTGTCTTTGGCCCTCTAGGATACCTAACACAAGAAAGTGTATAATGGCGGTATGTAATGTAAACGCAAAAGTCGTTGCTTGTCGTCACCTGCCCCAAAAACATTGTACGTTTACCCTTCATACATCGATCGTAGCAAATATAAATGAGGCATAAAGAAACTTAATAAGCAGTGTTTTATTTCTCTAGATGGACCTCATCCTCAAAGCCATTTTCCAGTCCTCGGCCTTGGTCTCTGGCATGCTTCCTTTAATGCATTGATCGAGGACGAGGTCGTGGCTGGAATGTTTCATGGAATCTGAACCCAGTAACATAAAGCTTAGTAACTGATCATAGGGCTGATTTCTATGATTGATTGCATTGATTATTGTGAATGATCAATTGTAAAAATAAGCACTATGATCAATCGCTATGGTTTATTTTACGTGGCCCTGATGTCTTTGGTGAATTCAAGATTCAACATCTCACTATTTAAAGTTTTTTCCAACAATACTTCATGGAAAGTAAACATGATTTGAGAATGAAGTTGATAGTGTGAAGCAGGTAAGGAGCCATGGAAGAGAATCTATAGGTTCCATGAGCCTAATTACAACAGGAAGGCTAAAGATATTCGTTCGACCCAACCCATTCCAATTTTTTTAAATTTGATTATGCTGATTGACAAGTGTATGAATATGATTGAAAATCTAACACTGATTCTAGAAATGGTAACTATTGAACTTCCTTTGCCCAAATTGGGAAGATTATATCAATGACTTTGGAACTATTTGGGGGGGCTGGCGGAAGAATTAGGGCTATTTTACTGTTTCAATTGATAGATTTTATCCCATCATAGTTATCTTCATAAATGGCGATTTATTTTTAAAATGAGCTGGCTACGATACCCTTTTCTGGTCAGATATGGAATGTCAGATATATATCCTATCCAATGGTAGTAAACATTTGACCCTCTAATTTCACGTTTGTTTTTATGAATTTTTTAAAAGTGCCATTTTAACTCACAAGTCTACGGGGAATGTTTTACGCGCATGACACCTTTATACTTAACCTGTCCTTTATATAATAAAGTATGATTATTATTTCTCAGGTCGCGATGATGAACCCGCCAAGTGCATTGTATACTATGGTTTAGCTGATGTATTTAGACAGAGCACTATGGTGGTGACTGAGCAGACAGGGCAACAAAAGCTCTATAACATGGTGGCCTACTGTGTCGCTCCTGCCACGTGAGTCTCTTGTCTTGCATCTTTGGATGTCTGGTGGGGGGGGAGGCGGTGCCTTCTTTCGGAAGGTACAATAAGCATAGCTGTAAGTCTATGAGAAACCATGTACAAAAAGTTTATGATTAATTGGAAGTATTACTATTAACCATATCTCTGTGTGGAGGAGCCGTGACCGAGTGGTCTAAGGCGCCTGGCTATACATGGAAAGTCCGGGGTTTGATCCCCGGCCGCGGCACCTATGCCCGTGAGCAAGGCATTTAATCTACAATGCTCTTTTATCCTGCTTTCAAATAAATGGAAATGCTATATGCATTATGGGTAACTAGGTGTGCACGTGTTAAAAGAAAGAAAGAAAAAATCTCTGTTACAATTGGCTAATCTTATATATGTTGACATTTATCAGGTCTAGTCTAAATCTATTCTAATCTAATCTAATCAAATCTAATCTAATTATGTAATGTAATGCAATATAATTTAATGTAATATAACCTAACGTAATTTAATGAAATGCAATGTTATCTAATCCAACCAAATTTATTCCAATACAATCTAATAAATCACATCTTTAATATCCCTTTTTCACATTCCACAGGTGTAGAAGGACCCTGATTGGTCAGCATTTCGGAGAGCGTTGGGAAGGCCAAGCAAGATGTAATAAAATGTGTGATGTATGCCGAAGTGGAGCAAAAGGTATGATCATAATCATTGTATGAGGTCGACATCTGAACTTTGTCTGTTCGGAAGAATTTTAAACATTTAAAAACTTTTTGTTTGTTTCTCATCTGATATAGACACCTAGGCCCGTATTCTGAACTCCGGTTTAAATTTAAACCTTGGTTTAAAGTTGTGGTTTAACTATGGAGAGCCAATTGGACCACAAATCCCTTACAATACACATTCAATTTATTGACTCATTTGACACCCAAATTGTTCATAATTGTCTGGGAATGGTAACTGAAGTATTTTTCCTTATTATGAAAGCAAAATGAAACAAAATACTAAACATAAGAAATATACAATGTAAACAGAATTTTTGGATTTGTGGCTCCCCATGATTTTAGCACAGAGTTAGACCGTGGTCTAAGTTAAACCTAAAAAAGGCTGATTCAGCCCCCCCCTCAACATTTTTTGTGATAAATCTGTAACGCGAAAAGCTGGCACTGCGCCGTTCCATGACTTTTTTTTTCAAGTCTTGCGCAACTTTTGAGACCAAATTTGCGACGCCCGGGTACGTGGTTCCGAAATTACGCAACATTTTGTAAGTGCATGTCGACCCAAAATTGCTCAAAAACATGAATTTGTGTACAAATCCAATGCAAATTGTGTTTTTAGCCAAACTTCATAAATGTATCATTATTTTCAATTTTACTAATCAAACTTAATTAATTTCATCTTGTTTATGGTCAGAAAAAAGTAGCGGACGATTTCCATTGAAAAAACAATAAAAAACAAAAAGTCGAAAAACAAAGAAATACATAAGAAATTTAAAAAACAATAGAATACATAAAAAAAGAATTGTGATATTGATTTTTTTAAAAAGTTCATTTGATCAGAATCTTTCAAAGAGTCTGTGAATAAAAAATGAGCAGTTTAGAGGCCTTATTTAGTTAATTAGAGCAAATCTTTGATTTTACGCATAAATTAGCATAATCAATGAATTATGAGATTTTTCGGAAAATTTGATCCTACAGTCTTGGAGATTATGCCATGGGTAATGCACGTGCAAATTTTTGTCGCGATCGCGCATAGGGGGGGGGGGGGCTGAATCAGCCCCCCCCCAGTCTTCTTAGGCATCAAAATAGCCCAGTCTATTTAGGGTTAAACCTGACTTCAGAATATGGGCCCTAGTCATCTTGCATACAGTGTGAGGAGTCTATGCCCCTTTGGCTCAATATATTATTACCTCCAAAATGGGGGTTTGATTTTTCATGAAACTTACATTGTTATAAAATTGCAGGTGGTATTGATCACTGGATTCTGATTATTTTTTAAAAATTCAATCATTCATAAGCCTGTATTTTGGTGAAAAATGTTATATTAATGGTAAAAATCAATAATTATGTTTTGGGGTTTAGGTTCCCTGTGTAGAGTGTAAGAACGACTTCAGATATTATTATTTTTGTTCTGGGACTGACCTTTAACATCACCATCTAAATTACATGACCAGGGGGGTGTTTCACAAAGATTTAAGTATGACTGAAGTCGCACTTAAATGCCGACGCGCACATGATATGCAACGCGCGATCTTATTGATAGACACGCATTAGTGCGCGTCCTCATGACACGATCTGACCAATGCGGTCAAGCCTTTCATACCGTACGCAACTCGGTATTTAAGTGCGACTCTAAGTCATACTTAAATCTTTGTGAAACACCCCCCAGGAGGGTGCTCCACAAAGATTTAAGTACATGTATGACTAAGAGTCCAACTTAAATGTCCAGTTGCGCGCTGTATAAAAGGCATGGCCGCATTGGTCAGATCATGCCAAGAGGACGCGCACTACTGCATATTGATCAGTAAGATTGCGTGTTGCATATCATGTACGCATCAGCATTTAATTGCGACTCTAAGGCCCGAATTCACAAAGGTGGTTTTTGAAAACCCACGGTTGAATCAATGGTTTCCTGTATAAATTACGCTCAATTTAGCACGTATCGGGCGCGTGTATAAAAAATGTCCAATGCTGATGCGTGCTTTTGTCACAGTGCGCCAATTTGACGCCTGTTACCATGGTTAGATACGCTATTTTATTCATGAGTCAACAGTTTGAAGAGTGGATTCATTAATATGGAGCCCTGTGACAAAAGCGCACATCAGCATTGAACATTTTTTAATATATGCGGTAAAATAAGTGTAATTTGTACAGAAAATCTCCATAAACCATGGACTCAACTGTGGGTCTTCAAAACCACCTTTGTGAATTCGGGCCTACGTCATACGTAAATCTTTGTGAAACACCCCCCAGGGCTTGAACCTCAAACATCAATCCACAACTTCCCCCATTTAGCTTGGATTACAGACCCATGCCAAAACGCCCAGTAATGTAATATCCTCTCTAAATCTACTTCTGTTCACTTTCCCAGTTGTTGAAAAGGACATGCTACCCCATCTCCAGCGTATCTACACCATTCTTGACCACAAGTCTAAGGGTGATATTAGGATCACCGCTCTCAAGCTGACTGAGGAGCTCATGAGTAAGAAGGGAGTAGCTGCTCTAGACAAAGGTGAGCAGGTGTGAGGGTATTTTGATTAGTGCAGGGGGTGATGAAAAATTTTGTTGGTTCCATGACTTAATCATATTGTTTCAATAATATTCTTTTAATGTGGAGAAGGTGTACGGTTCACCATGTGTATTATGAAGAAGGGAAAGGAAATACAGGCAGAAAAATTGAAATGGAAAGTCGAGAAAGGATGCAAAAGAGGAAACTAGAGGTATTCTTTTCTTGAAAGTGAGTGAAGTCCTGAAAAGGACTGTAAACCAGATGAGATGAGCTGAATATGGCTTGAGTAGCGATGGTTCGAGTAGTAACAGGCTGAAGTGAAGAGATTTAGCTCAACTCATCTGGTTTACAGTCCTTTTCAGGACTTCTCTCACTTTAAAGAAAAGAATACCTCTAATTTCCTCTTTTTGCATAATTTCTTGTCTTTCCATTTCAATTTTTCTGACTGTGTTTCCTTTCCTTTTCATTATAAACTCCACCATGCAAAACTACAAATATTCTTTTATTCTTTATTCTATTTCCCCACCTCGTGTTTTTTTTCCTATTTATAAACTTGCAATTGATAGATAATATTCATCCTACCTACCTATTGCAAATTTGTAATTGATTAGAAGACTTACAGGCAAATTTAGAATTCTAATAAATTTGGGGTCCCCAAATTAATCATATGTCTTGCAATTAATTGCGAATTCGAAATAGAATGTTGCTCTGCTTCTTGCAAAAAAAGAAGTGTAAACTGATTTGATAACAGCTAAAATGTCTATTAGTTTGTAAAATTGTTACAGGAACTTGCAATTGATTGGAAATGTTTTATTTCAATACCCCTAAAGACTTGCGATCTCCCACCAACCAAGCCATGAAGATGATTTCATTCACAACTACCGATTCAAAATTTGCAATTAATGACTTATATTAATAACTTATACTTGATTATTGGATATATAAATGACCTGCAGTTGATTGCAAAAAAAAAATTGCATTAGCTGTAGTAAATCAGTTAAAGGTAAATAAAGAAAGTAATTGCAGCAAAAAATTATTTCATGAGAAAGCCTTTTAATTTAGGTTAATTACTACCAAATTATCATAGATCAAGATCTGGTTCATTGAAATCAACTTATCTTTGTAAAATCGTGAAAATTTTAGCTGAAAACCGATAATTCTGATGATAACTAACACAAAAAGGCATATGTGGGACAGTGTATTGATATTGCTGGAAAAATACCCGAAATTTGATGGAATTCTGTCCTTATTTTGCTGAATTCACAGCAATTGCACATTTTTTTTCCAGAGACATTTGGTACATATTTTTTAGTTATACACACAAACAATTGGGTGGTCATTTTATTGGATTCTGTTCAAACTCATTTTGAGATTGTTACAACAACTAATATTTATCTTTAACAATCCTCCGCAGTCAATCCCGAATTTGAAATCAATTACAAGTGATTGATTTTGGGACCCCCAGAAAGATTTGCATTTGATCATAATTTTCTTGCAACAACCCTAAGACTTTGTTTCTGTTTAACACTTACAGACCAAGCCAAGAAGATGACAGGTTTAGATTACGGATACCTCATTGCCCACTTCCTCCTCGAGGGCTACCTGAGAGAGGACTTCCATTTCACCCCCTACAACACCATCAGTTACATCATACCCGGCCCCAAGGCTCGGATACTCACCACTAAACCCCAGAGGTCAATCACAGTTCCGTTCAAGCTTGAGGATGGACATATGTCAAAGGTCAAAGTTCATAGTGGGAAAGGTCAGAAGGAGAAAGTCAGCAGGGGAGATGCCCCAGCGACCAAGACTCGGGAGGATGAGAGGAAAAAAGGGGGAGATGAGAGCGGGAGGGGTTCTGAAGTTCGAAAAACCGAAGGGGAGGTGCATCGCGGGAAGACCAAGAAGCGGAAGTTGGTCGAGGAGGCGAGCATTATCGATCTGTGCAGTGATGATAGCGATGATGAGGACTTTACGGAGAGGAAACCCACCAAGAAATCTGGCAAGTCCGCCAAGCTGTCCAACACGATGGAAGGAACTTGTGATGTGAGGGATAGTGTTGGTAGTAAGGGGGCGAGTACTGCACAGAAGTGTCGGGGTGGGACTGATGAAAAAGTGCAATCCGCTGCAGCACAGAAGTCAAGCAGTGGGACTACAGTATTAGATAGAACTGATGCAGGATCAAGTAAGAATAGCCGCAATGTCATAGAACACTCAGGTCAAAGCCAAGAGGCAAAGCACGCTCCATCCAAAGACAACAACTCAGAATCAGGTCCATTCACCTTCAAATCCATTACCTCCACACAAAGTCTCGCCAGCTCACATTCAAAAGGTGCTCATTCAGCCAATCAGGGTCCAGGAAAGGAGTCGCGAGATCTTGCCAGAGCGTCCAAGCCCAACCAACCAGGCTCCAGTACCAGCGAGCCGTCGTCAAAGAGCAACAGCAGAAGCAACTTCCCGGACTCCCAGCGCTCTCCGCCCGCTGCCGTGCAGCGGAGGGCTCCCTCTATGGGATTATCGCCGGGTTCGGACGTTGAGATGGACCTGCGGAGCGTCTACACCCAGCAGCTTATGAATCTCGGGAGCGAGGGCGAGAGCTTCAATCGGGAGAACAGTAGTTTCACCATGTCCACCTCTTTCTCAGGAAGTGAAGATGGGTTGGGGAACACTCCTGCGAGCCGGAGAAGGAAGGGGACGATGCGTCGGGTGGACAGCATGGACACCTGTGATGAAGATGATTCCATGCGTGATGACTACGAAACCTTGAAGAAAGTGTATTCAGATCAAATGAAGAGACTTGATGACCCTATATAAGTGTTTGAAGGGGTACTCCAGGCTGAAAATAATATGATTTAAAGAGATTAAGAAAATTCAGACAAACAAAATGTTCACTGAAAATTTGATCAAAATTGGACAAGGATTAACAAAGTTATTGATATTTAAATTAAAAATTTGCATTATTCTGGTGAAACAGTTCGAGGCATGTCTTCATGAATATTCAATGAGCAAACTGATGATGTCATATCCCCACTTGTTCTCTTGTATTTTATTATATTAAATTAGGTTTATTCAATATTTTTTCCTTCAAGAACAAAAAATATTGGAATAAAAACTGATACGTGGATTAGATACTCATTGCTGTAACTTATATCACAAGGGAGACATATTTACACATGTATGAAAAAATTAAACAATTATGATTTCATGTAAGAAAATAAGAAAAAGGAAAGTGGGGAAGTGACATCATCAGCCCATCTAATGAATATTCATGACTACATGCATATACCTTTTTCACAATATATTGCTAAATTTTGAAATTCAATAACTTCGCTATTTGTTATCAGATTTTGATGAAATTTTCAGCATTTTGCTCTTTGAATTTTGCTCTATATATTAAGATCTAAATATTTTCAGCCCGGAGCATCCCTGTAATGGTGGTACCTCGAAAGTGATTTCATTTTACCCTTGCCCGATGTAGTTAGTACGGGAGTCTTTTTGTTTTGGGGTTGTCCATCCGTCCCGTTTCCATTATCACAATTACTAAATAACTGCTTTATCAATTCAACCACAAACCTGGTTCAAATTGCATTATGATGATATAATAAATTTTTGTGGTATCAAGGTCAAAGTTCTAAGATAACAGAGGTTATTATATACATTAAAATATCCTGTTCTCACAATGTAATTGAACCATTTGTGGGATCAAGTTCGAACTAGGCTCGTGTATGTATTTGGGAGTTACAATGATCTGATTAGTTCTGAGGTCACAAGGTCAAAGATTAAAGGTGACATCAGGCATTATATACCAGAGAATATCTCTTGTTTATGATAACTGATGATCCCGTTTGAGGGTCTATTTCAAACTTTGCTCATATTTATATCTACATGAGTGAAGATGATGATCTACAATTTGGGGTCATGAGGTCAAGGGTCACAGAGGAATCAGTTATATACATTCAAATGTCTTGTTCTCACAAAAACTGAATAACTGTTTGAGGGATGGATTTCTAACTTAAATCTTCATTGGAGGGCAATGATCGGACTAGATTTTGGAGTCACAAGGTCAAAGGTCAAATGTCACAGAGGTCATTATACACATAAATATCTCATTCTCACGATACATGAAGAACCATTTGAGGGATCATCTTCAATCTTCTGTCACATGTGCATGTTGAAGGTACAGTGATATGATTAGATTTGAGGGGTCGTGATGATGTCAAAGGTCACAATGGTCATTATATACCTGACATTGTCCTTTCTAGAGATAATTGAACAACCAATTGAGTTATGAACTTAAAGGGTTAGCTCATACATGCATACATGTATGTGAGTGAGGATGATTTGAGTAGATTTGGAGGTCAAAGGTCAAAGACTTGAATTCCTGGGGCCCGGAACACAAAGCTTAGCAATGATCGAAGAACATATTTTCATGATTGATTGCATTAACTACAATGTATAATCAATCGTGAAAATCGAGTGTAAGATTTATCGCTAACCTTTGTGTTACAGGATCCTGGCATTGTAATGGTGGAGGCATAAAGTTTGAATGTGTGCAGTCAAGAATCCATCAGTTATTATTATTACCTATTATTTTTCAAAAGCGATGTGTACTCCAAGAAAATGTTCTTTGAGTACCGAAAGACTTCAATTTTGTGTTGAAATCTGATTTATTTGATTATCCGATGCTCTAATACATTCTGAAAAGTGGACCGTTGTTTACGTTCTCCTGAGGGATGAAGTAGTACTATGTGGGATGGGGATGGATGCCATACACACACCTTTGGTATTACCGTTCTTGTCTCGCCTGCATAGCAGAGTGAGATAATAGGCGCCGTTTTTCCAACGGCGGCGGCGGTGTCGTCAACATTGAAATCTTAACCAAGGTTAAGTTATTGAAATATCATAACCAAAAAAGTACTAGTATATGGACCTAGTTCATGAAACTTGGACATAAGGGTAATCAAGTATTACTGATCACCCTGCCTGAGTTTCAGGTCACATGACTAAGGTCAAAGGCCATTTAAGGTCTATGATCTTTGGCCGTGTTGGGGGTATTTGTTGAATTGGCATCATAACTTTGAAAGTTTATGGATCTACACATAGACATAAGGGTAATCAAGTATGTTTTGCACATATCTTGAGTCAAATGATCATGGTCAAAGGTCATATTGGGTCAATGGACATAGTATTTTATTATCATATGAGTGTTTTCTTTTGTGAATAATTATTCAATAGCTGTTTTCAAAGTCAGCACTGCTGCTATATCGAATCGTGTCATGCAGGTGAGACTGCCAGAGGCGTTCCACTTGTGAGCCATTTGATAACAAATTCATGTGAAAGTGAATTAAAAAGAGATCTACATTTTCTTATTAGTGTACACGAGATCTAGCATTGTAAATGATAATCACAAAAATAGAATAAAATAAATATGAATTGAAGGAGAACAAAGACCAAAAATTGAGGGAGAGCAAAGACCAAAAAATTCACCAGATTTAATTATTTTCAGTTCCACCTTCAAATTAAAAAAAGATTTAAAAGAAACAAATGAAAATATAATTGTAGCAAGACCACTCCAAAGACAAAAAGAAAATAGCAACAAGACCACTTTTGAAGACAACTTTTTTTTATGTTCCAAAGTGATATATGTATATATCACAACAAATGAATTAATTTTGATTGTAATTATTATATTTTTTGTTGTTGAAGGCAGATTGCAATAGCGAAGCCAGTATATCCAAGTAATTTGTGTATTAACAATTAAAGGTTTGTTTATGATGATATTTAGTTATGATTGTGTATGAAACATTGATAATTTGGTTTTAAACTGTATTCCTCCAAAAAGAAATAAGATTAATGTATTTTATTTACAAACAACGAAAATCAAACAGAAAACCTGCTGTATTTTAAAAAGATAAAATTATTTTAATAATCTGGGATATCAATTTCTAATGCCCCCTTATTAAGGCATACATTGTCCGTATCCAAGCGATTTTACAGATCTATTATTACCCGGGTCTTTAGAGGGATGTTTCACAGAGATTAAGTATGACTTTGAGTCACACTTAAATGCCTAGTTGTGTGCAATTATTTCATTCCGCAATAATGAACCTATTTAGTATAAAAGGCATTGGTCAGATAATGCCAAGAGGATGCACATGTTGCATATCATGACATGTAAGCGTCGGCATTTAAGTGTGACTCTAAGTCATACTTAAATCCTTTTGTTTGTTCTTTTTTTGAAACAGAAAAAAGACAAGAACATTATCATAGAAATTATATTTTCAATGCTCAAAAGGTTGAGCAACCGCGAATCTCTCTTGATCACAGCCCGGGGGGGCCACTTCCATTGACGAGTGGATACCATGCGCGACCATGGGGTCTCGAAAAGCACCCTATACACGTAATTTCCATATTCTGAAAATGCACCCCTTAACAAGTATTGGCGTGTGAAACCCTACCCTTAACAAGTATTGGAAAAAAAAACGATACTCTTGGCTAATATTTCCTGAAATGAACCCCTAAACAAGTAGGCCTACAGGAATGTTTTATTGTTATGTCACGGGCCCTTCGGTCGTCGGTCTTACCTTTTATATACACATCATTTGGTTTAGTACGACCCCACATTCTACACCTCGCGCAAATCGGGACTCTAAACACGTAGTGTTGGGGCAAAAAGGACATCCTTTATAAAACATTTTAATTTTGTTTTATCATCCCCGCAAATTTGACCCTAAACACGTAATTTTCATAGCGAAATAGATACCCTTTTTTCATTATTTTTGTGTTTTTGACACCCTTATCACGTTACGTACGTAACGTGCCCTATCTTGAAAAAGACATCCTTTTTACATGTTTTTTGGGTCGCGCATGGTATCCACTCGTCAATGTACATGTAAGTGGCCCCCCCGATCACAGTTAAAAGCTTTGAACCATAGATTAGTAGAGCGGATTAGCTCCAAAAATCACAACAATTGTGCAAATTTTGACTAAAGCATGAAACTTTCACAAGTATTAGTATATGCCGTAAGATTTATTTTAAAGATGGGAGGTAAATTTTTAAATGCCATTTTCGGCCGTTGCCATGGCAACGGATTAATTTCTCCAAAACAACATACATTCCCATGTAAATGGTAAATAAACATGATATAGATGACCAAAATGATAATTTTCAGGCTCCCGATTGAATACATATGAAATTTAGAAATATTCAAGATCATCAAGATAGTTCCGATTGGTCCGTTGCCATGGCAACGGCTTGTTTTTTCCCCAGAAAAAAAAATATTTGTTTGAAAAACCTTGTAGAATATGATTTATCTTTAATTTCCCATAATTTTACAGTGCTTAACAAAGATATTTTGGTTGCTAAATGTGTAAATTACATCTCAAGCCATTGCCATGGCAACCAAATATAATCTAGTTTACAAAAATAACATGGTTGACAAGACAATGGACAGGTGGAAAATACAATTGGAATTGACATTAATCTGTATGCTTAAGTTTTGACCCCCTCATTTGAACAAAATATACAAAAAGTGTTCTGCAGGAGTTCTTTATAAAGATAAAAAATTATATTCCCTTGGTTATGCTTGAATTAAATTTAAAAAGGAACAATTTTACAGAGGGCCTGTTGCCATGGCAACAGCTTATTTCTCTCTAGAAAGGTAAAAATATTGATAAAAATGTAGAATACATGTACGGTATGATCATCATTCCATTTTCCCAAATTTAAAGGTACTAATCGAGATATGTTTGTGACTAAATTTATAAATATAACATCTTAAGCCATTGCCATGGCAACCAAATAACATCTGATTTTTTTTAAAAGTGGATGATAAGGTTAACAACAGGTGAAAAAAATACAATGAATATTAACTTAATGTACATGCGTAAGGTTTGACCTACTCAACTAATTTAGGGGAAAATAATACAGTCAGTGTTCTGCATGAACTAATTAAAATGATAAACATTGATGTTGCCTTGGTAATACTTGAATTCAATGATAAATATCAATGTTCCAAATGGCCTGTTGCCATAGCAACGGATCATTTACCCAAGAACAGTACCAGTTTTGATTTTAAAAAGGACTGTATAATCTGATTTTTCTTTCATTTTCCTTAATTTTAGGATTAGAATAGATATGTTTGCTGTTAACATGCAAATAATATCTAAATCCATTGTCATGGCAACCAAATAACATCTGATTTGAAAAAAAAAAATAACATGGTTGACATGATAATGGACAGGTGGAAAATGCAATTTATAACAATTAACTCAAGGTTTGACCCAGTCATTTAATTTTGAACAAAGATTACAGTGTTTCGCATTAGTTCATTAGAATGATGAAATTTGAGATTGCCTTGGTAATGCTTGAATTTAATGATAAATATCAATGTTGCATATGGGCCGTTGCCATGGCAACAACTCTTTTTTCCCCAAGAAAAGCACCAAATTTGATCGAAAAACAGTTTAGAATCTGCATTTTGTCATAAATTTCCCCTAATTATAGGGTGTAAAGCATAGCTATGTTTGCTGTTGATGTACAAATAACTTAGGCCATTGCCATCAATGCCATGACAACCAAATAACATCTAATTTAGTGGCTTAATTTGGTTTCTATTCAATGGTTTTCAGGGTGAAGTAGTACATTGGGACTAGTTACAAGGACAGCCAGTGGTCTGACGTGTCCAAAACCCTAAGACGGCTTCCAAAAATGGAGTTTTAAATGGCTGTTGATATATAAATGGACATAGCTCATTTCATATCCGTCTGAGATATATGATTTTGGTGTATAGACCATGGTTTCAATGGTCAAATAATACACTATGACAAGTTGAACGGACAGTCAATTGTCCAGTATATAAAAAATCAAAGATGACTTCCAAGAATGGAGTCTAAAATTTCTGTTGCTGCATTGAAAAACGTAGTTTGTTTGATATCCCGGAATGTGTTTATGTCATGGTTGAATGGGTCAAATAATACATTAGGACAAGTTACAAGGACAGTCAGTGGTCAAGTATGTCCAAAAATCCAAGGTGGCTTCCAAAAATGGAAAAGCTCCTGTTACTAACAAATGGACATATTTCGTGTAATATATGCCAAAGGCATATTATTTTGATATCTAAACCATGGTTTGAAAAGTCAGTAAATACATCATGTACATTGGAACAAGTTACAAGGACAGTCAGTAATCCAGTATGTCTAAACATCCAAGATGGCTTCCAACAATTGGAGTCTAATCGGAGTCTGTTACTTTAAAATTGACATAGTTCATTTAAAATCCACCAAGTAAAAATATTTTGGTGTTCACACTTTGGTTTCAAGGTTTAAAAAATATGTTTAGACTGGTTACAATGATATCCAGTTGTCCATTTTTTCTTTAAAAATCCAAGAGGGTTTTCAAAATGGCGTCTAAAATGACTTCTATCACTCAGAAATTATCTGAGTTCATACAACATCAACCTGTGAGAAATATTTTTGGTGTCTACACTGTGGTATGAAGGGTCAACTATTACATTAGGACAAGTAACAAGGATGATTAGTTATCAATTTTGTCCAAAATCCAAGGTAGATTCTAAAATTACATCAAAATGGGTGCTGTTGCCAACTCATACCTGCTTGCATTTTGAATGTAGGCACCAAAATTATTTCTCACAAGTGGACAGTGGCGTAACTACGGGGGGGCATGGGGGGGCACGTGCCCCCCCCCCCCCAATCGGCTGGCCAAAAAAAAAAAAAAAAACGGGGAAAAGGAGAAAAAGAGGGAGAAAGGAAGAGAAACGTAGTGGGGAAAGAAGAAATTATTGTTCATTGAAATGTTATATTATATTATGTTATGTTATATTACATAAGAAGCATTTTTTCATAACGTTATGAAACATTATTCGCTAAGGGCCTATGTCTTCATTGTTCCTGGTGCTCGCATAGACTGTTTAACGGGATATATGATCCTGTTGTACTAAAACCTCCCGTTTTCAAAACAATATACACCAAATATATTTCCTCGCAATTCGAGTTATTATTGTTTTATGTAGTGACATTTGCTTCTTTTTCATGACTACTTAAAGTGATTGCCCTATTTTAAGGTCTTAATATAAAACATTTCCTGTCCGTGCTAACGTTCGCATTAGTTGATTGGTGAGATGTCTGCTCTTCATAAATTCCTAAAATCTGTCCTTAAAATGTCAATTTTTCTGATCTGAATATCAAAACTTTTCAGCTCGCGCTTCGCACTCGCATCATTTGGTTAGTGAAATACGTTAGGTCTTTGTGAATTCCTACAAACAAGCCTTAGAATGCCCCTCTTCAGGTGTGAATTACAAAAAAAAAATCAGCTCGCGCTTCGCGCTCGCAGTATTTGATTAGTGAGATGCGTATGATAATCCTGATTACAATGACTACAAAAAATGCTTAATGTGTTCAGATGTAATTCTAACAAAATCAGCAAAGGATTGCACTAGCATTAGATGACTATGCTGAGATATTTATACTCTAAATGGATTCCTAAAATATAGTCCTTAAAATGTCCCTGTTTGGGTCAATGTATACAAAAATTTCAGCTCGCGCTTCGCGCTCGCATTGTTTGTTTAGCGAGACAGATCATGATTACAAAAAACTTGCTTATAATGTCCTTTTTTAGGTCTGAATATTAAAAATTTTCAGCTCGCGCTTCGCGCTCGCATTATCTAATCAGTGAGATACATATCTGTTTAATGGCACTGCTTGTCCTTAAAATGTCTTTATTAGGTCAGTATACCTGGCAACTGAGCGCGCTCCCTAAGTGACTCGAATTTTTTTGCTGGTGCCCCCCCAATGCCGTGACCCACGGTACGCCACTGCAAGTGGATATTACATCCACTTCAAAGTAACAGTCGTCATTTTAGAATCCATTTAAGGAAGCCATCTTGGATTTTCAGGCAAAATGGACAATTGTAACCAGTCCCAAAGTATATTTTGATCCTTGAAACCCTAGTGTAGACACCAAAATAACATCCCCAGGTGTATTTTTGATGTACTATGTCCAATTTTAAGTAACATTAAAACCCCCATTTTTTAAGCCATCTTTGAATTTTTTGACACAATAATGACACCTGACTGTCGTTTCAACTTGACCAAATGTACAGTATTACTTGACCCTTTTAATACTAGTTTAGACACCAAAATCATATCCCCAATGTATATTATTAATGAACTATATTATGTCCATATTGAAGTACCAACAGTCAATTTAGACCCCATTTTGAAGGCCATCTTGGATTTTTTAACATACCAGTCCACTGACTGTCCTCGTAACTTGTTCTAATGCATTAATCCATGGTTTTATGATTATGGTTAAGACATCAAAATCATATTCCCCAGACAGATATTGAACAAACTATGTCCTAATTTATTATTTGACTCTTGAAAATATGGTTTAGACACCAGAATCACATCTCACAGGCGGATATAGAATGAACTATGCCAATTTTTAAGTAACAACAGTCAATTTTAGACCCCATTTTTGGAAGCCATCTTGGAATTTTGGACATACTAGACCACCGACTGTCCGTGTAAGTTTTTCTTAATGTATTATTGGCCTTTGAAATCATAGTTTAGACACCAAAATCATATCTCACAGGTGAATATAAAATGAGCTATTCCACTTATAAGTATCAGCAGCCATTTTATAATTATTGCCCTTTGAAATCATAGTTTAGACACCAAAATCATATCTCACAGGTGAATATAAAATGAACTATTCCACTTTTAAGTATCAGCAGCCATTTTATAATTATTTTCGGACATACCTGTCTGTCGTTGTAACTTGTCCTAATATTATTAGACTCTTGAAACCAATTATTTAGAGTCAAAATCACTTCCCCAAGGCCAATATGAAATGAGCTACGTCCACTTAAGGTATCAGCAACCATTTTAGATTCAATTTTTTGAAGCCATCTTATGTTTTTGGACATTCCAGACCACTGGCTGTCCCTGTAACTTGGCCCTATGTACTATTTGATCCTTAATAACCAATGAATAAAAAACAAATTAAAGCCATTTTATGAAGTAATGGATGAGTTGTGGATTTTAGCATACGGCAGCCAGTGAGGGCACCATCTTGGATTTTCCTGTTACCCTGGAGTACTTAATTTTTCTTTTCAACCTTTAAATTTTTTAAATATTTTAATAAGTCTACTTGTCATGTAAAATTAGCAGTGAATAGATTATACTTCATGTTGATTCCATTCAAAATCATGTTAATCTAAAAATTATCACAGCATTTCAAAATCTTCTTCGTCAAAATCAGTAGTGTAATTTGGAGGGGTCCAGATATGATGTATCGAGTGAAATGTATTTTTAAAAGTTGTCAACTAGCCCAGCGAAAGAGTAAGACCTTCGAAATTTTTCATTTTTTTTAACAAAAATAAAATTTTGGGTATAGTATTCGGAAAATAATCATATTTTATCCATCTCTCTTTCACTTTCTCTTTATTTTTTTCTTGGTAATTATTTTTTTGGGGTGGAGTAGGATTGCAGAATTCCCGGGAATTTTCTTGATGGAATCTTTTCATGGGTATAAACGGGAATTTTGTGTGAATTTTTGGAATTTTCGGCAATTTTCAAGAAATGATGGGAATTTACAAAAAGTAACAATTTTCTATGCAGAAATTAAAATGCATACCCAAGGCAACTGTCAGTTTTTATCATGGTAATGAACTCATGCGGAACACTGTATTTTTTGTTCAAAACTTAATGACTGGTCAAACCTTATGTAGATTAAGTAAATCTTTACTTTACATTCCACCTGTCCATTATCATTTCAACTGTGTTAGTTTGTTTTAAAAATTATATCTTAAGTGGTTATCATGGCAATGGCTGAAGATGTTATTTATTTATTAACAGCAAGCATATATATGCTTAGCTCCCTAAAATTGGGGCAAATGAAATAAAAATCAGATTTTACAATTTTGTGTTTTTCAAAGATGATACTTTTCTGGGGGGAATTGAGCTGTTGCCATGGCAACGGTACATTTGAAACACTAATATTTATCATTAAATTCAAGTATTACCAAAGCAACATCATTTTATTATTCTAATGAACTCATATAGAACTCTTACCGAAATTTTTGTTCAAAAATTAAATGACTGGCCAAACCTTTCGCATATTGAGTTATTTGTAATTGTATTTTACACCTGTCCATAATCTTGTCATCCCAATTATTTTTTTTTGTATTAGATATTATCTGGTTGCCATGGCAATAGCTTCAGATGTTATTTATACATTTTGCATCAAACATATCGATGTTTAGCACACTAAGATTAGGGGAAATGCAAGAAAAATCAAATTCTACAGTCCCTTTTTAAATCAAAACTGGTACTAAATGATCCGTTGCTATGGCAACAGGCCATTTGGAACATTGATATTTGTTGTTGAATTCAAGTATTACCAAGGCAACATCAATGTTTATCATTCTAATTAGTTCATGAAGAACACTGACTGTATTATTTTCCCCTAAATTATTTGAGTAGGTCAAACGTTACGCGTATGTACACGTTAATTTTTATTATATTGTTCACCTGTTCATAAGCTTATCATCTATGTTGTTGGTTTTTTTTCAAATTAGATATTATCTGGTTGCCATGACAATGGCTTAAGATGTTATATTTATAAATTTAGTCACAAACATATCTCGATTAGTACCTTAAAATTAGAGAAAATGGAATGATGAAAAAACCGTACATGTATTCTACATTTTTATGAATATTTTTACCTTTCTAGAGGGAAATAGGTTGTTGCCATGGCAGTGGGCCCTTTGCAAAATTGTTTCTTTTTAAATTTAATTCAAGCTTTACCAAGGCAACATTGATTTTTATCTGTTATAAAGAACTCCTGCAGAACACTTTCTGTATTTTTTGTTCAAATGAGGGGGTCAAATCTTAAGCATACAGATTAAGTCAATTCCAATTGTATTTTCCACCTGTCAATTGTCTTGTCAACCATGTTATTTTTGTAAATTAGATGTTATTTGGTTGCCATGGCAATGGCTTAAGATGTTATATTTATAAATTTAGTCACAAACATATCTCGATTAGTACCTTTAAATTTGGGAAAATGGAATGATGATCATATCGTACATGTATTCTACATTTTTATCAATATGTTTACCTTTTTAGAGGGAAATAAGCTGTTGCCATGGCAACGGGCCCTTTGCAAAATTGTTTCTTTTTCAATTTAATTCAAGCTTTACCAAGGCAACATGATTTTTTATCTTTATAAAGAACTCCTGCAGAACACTTTCTGTATTTTTTGTTCAAATGAGGGGGTCAAAACTTAAGCATACATATTAAGTTAATTCCACTTGTATTTTCTACCTGTCCATTGTCTTGTCAACCATGTTATTTTTGTAAACTAGATTATATTTGGTTGCCATGGCAATGGCTTGAGATGTAATTTACACATTTAGCAACCAAAATATCTTTATTAAGCACTGTAAAATTAGGGGAAATTAAAGATAAATCATATTCTACAAGGTTTTTCAAACAAATATTTTTATTTTTCTGGGGAAAAACAAGCCGTTGCCATGGCAACGGACCAATTGGAACTATCTTGATGATCTTGAATATTTCTAAATTTCATATGTATTCAATCGGGAGCCTGAAAATTATCATTTTGGTCATCTATATCATGTTTATTTACCATTTACATGGGAATGTATGTTGTTTTGGAGAAATTAATCCGTTGCCATGGCAACGGCCGAAAATGGCATTTAAAAATTTACCTCCCATCTTTAAAATAAATCTTACGGCATATACTAATACTTGTGAAAGTTTCATGCTTTAGTCATAATTTGCACAATTGTTCGGCTAATCCGCTCTACTAAGATGTACCAGAATGCATTTAATGAGCCATTTTAGAAGTTTAATTTTTGAATGAGCCAAACTAGAAACACTAAGAGACAAATGGTTTGATAGTTGTCCAGTGCCTCATGTAATGAAATATATGTGCATTATCAGAGGAGGGATCCATAGTATGCAAATCTTTTTATATTGTACAACGCCTACTTAGCTTGTTGTACGCGAGCAAATGGGAGGCTGAATGTCAAACATTCGTACCGTTGCACAAAAGACGTACCATCCAAAATGTACCGTTGCACGGCTTTAGGAGGTGACGTCACAATACAATTTAATTCATTGCGCTCAGTAAAAATGAACAATACGCGTATAAGCCTGCTGGCTAAATGCGCAAGGCTGCCCAAGGTCATGTGCGCAAGGCTGCCCAAGGTCATGTGCGCTTGTGGGATTTTGCTTTCTGCTTTCGGTATTTTTGCTCCCTTTTCATAGATTACTATAGGGATAAACTCTTTGTTTTTTCATATTTTCGATAAATTCCGAGGCGTTGTACAACACAAATAGCGAATATTCTTATTCGTGCAATGGTGCGAGATTTCGCATTCGGTGAAAGAAAGAAACGCTCTATTCAACTCGGCTCACGCCTCGTTGAATAGAGCATCTTTCTTTCACCTCATGCGAAATCTCGCACCATCGCACTCATGCCTATTCGCTATTTGTATATTGTACGCGAGCAAATGGGAGGCTGAATGTCAAACATTCGTACCGTTGCACAAAAGACGTACCATCCAAAATGTACCGTCCAAAATGTACCGTTGCACGGCTTTAGGAGGTGACGTCACAATACGATATAATTCATTGCGCTCGGTAAAAATGAACAATACGCGTATAAGCCAGCTGGCTAAATGCGCAAGGCTGCCCAAGGTCATGTGCGCTTGTGGGATTTTGCTTTCTGCTTTCGGTATTTTTGCTCCCTTTTCATAGATTACTATAGGGATAAACTCTTTGTTTTTTCATATTTTCGCTAAATTCCGAGGCGTTGTACAACACAAATAGCGAATATTCTTATTCGTGCAATGGTGCGAGATTTCGCATTCGGTGAAAGAAAGAAACGCTCTATTCAACTCGGCTCACGCCTCGTTGAATAGAGCATCTTTCTTTCACCTCATGCAAAATCTCGCACCATCGCACTCATGCCTATTCGCTATTTGTATACTAGAGAGAGGGATTTTTTATGGAGCCCATTTATTACTCTACCAAATTTAAACCAGAATGATGAATCGGCTGTTTCCCCTGAATATCCAAGAATTTATTAATTTTTTTTACTTAAAAGCATAGTACAGTAATGATAAACTTATTGCGCTACAGAAATTTGTCAGAAATTCATACTTAAATCTTTGTGAGACACCCCCAGATAATGTTTGTTGGGTATTTAGTTTGGAAAGCTTGGGTATTCAAAAACATTATTGGAAAGGAAAATAAGACCATAAATTTAAAGAATATTTTAATAAAAAAAAAAAAGACTGCAGTGAAATCAAAGAATAAGATTATTTAGGATTATTCTATGCTATTCACACATGCATGAAATTGCTCAAAATGGGTAGCATGTGTATTACTGCCACATCTGTGTATAGTTACTTGAAATACTAAATTTTGAAAAGAAACTATAAGTCATCTGCATGTCGAATGCATAATATATTGTACAATCTTTATCCCATATTGTAGCTGAATTGAATTATCACGAGGGACCTAGGTATCCCTATTTCAATGTCTGTTGTATTAAATTTGTTTTTCTTAGAAAAGCTGTGTCGATGTATCATTTCAAATGATTTATGTAGTGAAATATTACAGACCTGTATAATGTATATTATGAGAGGGCAAGTGTCCCAAACACATTAAATATCACATTGAATGTGAAGTGACTGAAACTATTAAAATTGTGTAATTCCATTGTTATTTATTTATATTCGACAGGAAGCCCATGTCGACTACATTTCAGAAATTTCCAGTAAATTGAACAATATTATGGATTTTCATTAAGATTTTGTAACATTGAATTCAAGCAGCTCCCAAAAATTGAATGTTATAACTTTTTTGAAAATAGCTACCTTTTAGCATTTAATTAAAAAAATTAAAAATGATTAGATATACCTTTTTAATAGAAAAGCAGGGATGAAATAATGTGTCAGTGAATGCACAGATGAAACTTGTTTTTATCATCATCACCATCATAACATTTATTTTCTGAGAAAATGGTTCAGTACCTTATTCTTCTTCCTTCGCTCATCCCGGAGATCTCCAGCTGGTTCGTGTATGGTAAGGCATTGATATGGCATTGAGGGCAATCGCTTGCATGTGATGTCACTAAATTTAAATGTTAGAAATCTGTAATGCAGTCATTCTCTAATGAATATCACTATAACCTTCATTACCATGTTAATATGTTTGTCCCATATTCAGGCCAGCCAACCTTCCACAACCCCAAAAACTATTGTTACAAGGAAAAAAAAGTATTTTTTACAAAAGAGTATTCTTAAAAATTTGTCTCAACGTAAAATCGCCAGCCTGTTGTAGTGAGATCGGTGAAAAAGCATGTAAAATGACTCTACTTGAAAATTTACCCTTTTAAACATGTGCTTAATTGTAGGCAAGAGAGTTTACTTGTTCTTTTCATGCAACAAGTTACTGGCCTGACCGTGATTTTTACCGGTCTGGGACTGTCGGACCGGCACTAGTGTCACGCGCTGTGTATAATACATACTCCATGATCAGAAATTTAAAAAACAGTAACAAATCATACAAAAAAAGTATTGGTGTATTTATAGCAAAAAAGACGAACAAATACTCTATAAAGGGAATGGTTGGCATGTCTGCATATTTTAAGCAACTTTTTTAATATATACATGTAAGTCTCTTATCAAGCAACTTGACATCAAGTGGCTCTTTGTGTCTAAAGTTAAGCTTAAAGGGGAAGTTCACGCTGGCGATGAACTGATTTTGATAAAAGCAGAACAATTTCAAAATACTTTCAATGAATATGCGAGTTATGAATTTGGGCAATTCCATAAAATTATCAACCTTTTTGTAAATATGACTCCCATTTTTCTCAAGTCTTACTTCACTTCATAAACTGACCAAGTCATGGTCATTTAATAATAATAATAATAGGCATTTATATAGCGCCATCTATCTAGAAATATTCTATTCCAAGGCGCGTTGTTATTATTTGAGAACATTACAGACCGCCAAAAGAACAAGAAATCAGGGACAGAAAATTTCATGAAGGTCCCATATATAGGGGTTTGGATGTACATTTTTTATGGATTTTTTGCCCATTTGTGGAAGTTTCTAATTGGTGATGTGATATCCGAACAGCCCCCATATTCATCATCATCATCCTCACTATACCACCACCATTATTATCATCATCAACATTACTGCCACGATCACCACCACCATCATATCAACCACCATCACTTCTACCACAACCATTATCACTATCACTGCCACCACCATAGGTGGCGGAAGCGGGGGGGACATGTCCCCCCTAAATTTGAGGTGGGGGGACGATCCCCCCTAAATTTTTTATTTTTTTTTGCTTGTCAAAAAATTTTGGTAGTCCCTCCCTGAAATTTTGTTTGATAACCTTTTTTTTGTTTTTTTGGCTTGTCAATTTTGTTTCCTGTGTCCCCCCTCAAATTTTTGGCTTCCGCCGCCAATGGCCACCACCACCACCATCATCATCACTACCACCACAACCATCACAGCCACTATCACTACCATCATAATCACCACCACCATCACCACCACCATCATCATCACTACCACCACCATCACTGTCATCATTCGAGTCTGACTAGTCTACATGTACCCTGCACCAAATTGAAAAAGAAGTCACAAATTACTAGCAGGTATTAGAAATGACAATAAAATCCATTTGTAAAAGCTAAATATTTTAATAAGCCAACTACACATTGATTCACAATCAAGGTCCATAATCATATTCCTAGCCCTATCTAACTGAGAATTGCAATTAATCCCAATTCATTTCGAATTTCAATAATACAATGCTCAAGTACTCCAGTCACCCTTGTATATACAACGTCAAACAAATGAGAAAAATCCTGATTTCAAAGCTTTGGTGTGTGACTTTTTACCCATTGAAATATAAAATGTCGGAGTAACGTCATAAAACTCAATAAGGCGACCATACATGTAGTTTAATTCAATCCAGTCAATTGCAACTCTGGAACACAAGACCTGGACCATACAAACTGCATACAATTTTCTTTCTAATAATGCTAGAAATCATTTCTTTTTACAACATAATTAAATGCACTCTACTTTTCAAAGTAGCAAACCTCATGCACAACATAGAGCTGTCTATTTCAGCAGAAAAATAATCAGAAAGACTTGGCACATGCATTAATAAAAATTAAAGTAAAGGCAGATTATAAAATGGAATGTATTTCAAACATATAATAAAGAATTATGCATGGAAATTGTCTGCAAACTAAACATATATTACACAAACTAGACTCTGGGAGTCCCCAATATGCAGAGGAGTTAAAAAAAAAAAAAAAAACCAACTGTTGAATAATTCAATAACTTTACAGTGTCACAGAACCCCTTTATTCTCTTTGAACATATATTATTTAATCAATATAATGTTTCAACCAAAATAAAAAGTAGATCTGATTAGAACTTGAATTAAACCTTTGATATATAAGCAATATTTCTTTTACTCTTTTCACTATGGGGTTACATGTAGGTTGACACGTACAGTATTAATTTTGCATATATGTTTGACTTCTATTTTTTGCTGTGAACAATTTGATACATATCACATGATTTGTGCAGTACACATTTTAATTCAACACTGCACAATTGTACTCTGAGAGGAAAATAAAAAAGATGTTACAGAGATTTAACATTTTGATTATGAACACAACAAACATTTTGCTTCAAGCTAAAAAATTACTACCTGAGATTGCACAAACTATGACACAATTTTGTACAAAATTTTACAACACATTATATTAGTAAAAATACAAACTTCATTGTTTCCTATTGCAAGATGAAATACCTGTATGAAAGCACTATTTTATTTTTGTTCAGTGGCTGCATTAACAAAAATAATATATTTTGATATTTTCTAGCTGCCTACATATCATACTGTAAAATTCTCTAACTTCTTGAAAAGTTGAATATCCCGGTATATGAATTATTTTTTTTCGTAATGTGGAAATAAATGAATTCAATTCACTAATATCAAGTTTAAATATTATTATAAGAAGTTAATACCAATGATGATTGGCTTTGAAATTCATATTGTACTTTTCAAACATGTTTCACTTTTATTATTTCATAAAACAATCTACTGTATTATACATTTCACAAAAATAGAATCTATTTTCTATCATAAATGTCACATCATTACATGACAAAACATCTTGTTCATCTCCAATAAATACTTCAAAATTGATCACTGGCCATGTGTGGAAATGGATTAAAGCGACATAATAATGGGATCAGTCGTGATAAAGTTTATGACTAATCCGCTTTTTAGGATTGAATCATTTGAAAAACACAAATTTCATATGGCCAGATGAAGAAAAAGGATTCATTCATTAAAAATTGGTGGCATTATTATGCAGGCCTGTTATTCTAAGGTTCATCTGAAAATAAAATAGGGTTTATTATTCTGAAGGTTTGATAATCCAATGATAAAATAAAGTTGATTAATAATCAAAAATGAATTAAGAGTTCTTATTCCCAAGGCTCAATAATCTGAAAATGAAACAATTACAAAGATAACTTATTTTCTCACTATCAGAACTTCAAAATTTGTTTTTGGATTAACCAAGTTTCGGATTATCAAATCTAAGTTCATTTTCAGAATAACAAACTGTCTGATTTAACAAAACTTCAGACAAACGTAACTTCAGAGTATTGAACCTTCGGAGTATTAAAAAATCAAAACTGTATAACTAACTTTTGGGAAAAGAAGCTGTAACCATTTAAATTAGGTATCAATCAACACAATGATTCGTTCGGTAAGGGCAGGGCAAAGAAATTATAGCATTATCCAATGTTGTTACACAATTGTACTGTAACAAAGTTGGCTAGCTAGAATCCCTATTCTCATAATATACAATACAAGTACAACACTGATGCCATCCAAGTAGATATCAAAACAAGATATACATGACAATGTCCATGTACTATAAATCTGCAAAAATGATGTGCTATCACTGCATTTTCATAGACTTCAAGGTGAAATTATTCACAAAATTAAAATTTTAATGCGATGTGAAAGCGTTGTTGATAATTTACAGCCAGACCAGTGTTTCTACAAAGCCCGGTAGAAACATACAGTAGTTTCAAGTAAACCTTTACCTTTACAGAGTAGAGTTTGTTTCTACAAGAACTGTACTGTAACCAAGTTGGGTAGACTCCCTGTTCTCATACAGTGGAGTGTTGTGGCCCAGTGGATTAGTCTTCGGACTTTGAAACAGAGGGTCGTGGGTTCGAATCCCAGCCATGGCGTAATTTTCTTCAGCAAGAAACTGATCCACAGTGTGCTGCACTCAACCCAGGTGAGGTAAATGGGTACCGGTAGGAAGTAATTCCTTAAAAAGCTGTGTGCGCTATGAACGCCTAGCTTAGCCGGGTAATATAGGAGCGCCTTGAGCACCTAACAAGGTGGATATGTGCGCAATATAAATACCCTATATTATTATTATTACAGTAAGTAAGATATTTCATTTTTTTCCAAATATGCTGGGTTGGTGTAATGCGAGCTTATATTTTCACAAAATAATCCTTTGATTACAAAGCCTGAATACGATAATGAGTACTACAATAACACCAATAAATGCTTGGTTGTTACACAGGACACATGTTCACTTTGAAGTACTCTCTGTTTATCCTCCGCAATGATCTCTCATAGTCCACCCCCCGCCCCAACCTCCAATGCTCTTCCCATGAAAGTGAAATTCCCTACATCTTGTTTTTTCATAAAAATGCATCCCTCTTATACTTTTTTCCTTTTTAATCCTCATTAAAATGCAAAAAAAAAATTTAATGGAAAGAATTGAGTGATGTTGTGAAAGGGCATTGCAATTAGGATAATTTTCAAAAAAAAAAAAACCCTTGTACTTGTAATTTCAGTTCTGCATAATATGTGCTTCTAAATACTCAAAGCTTTGTACTGAAAGTATGATTGTCCCTTAATTTGCGTATCATGGTGCAATTTGGTATAAAGGCCGAGTGTAATTTACAAATCGTGGAAGAGCTACAAATATTCATATTTCCTGATCATATTAAAACTGAGCTCTATAGTGGAAAACAATTCATTGACAATAACAAATTGTCATAAGGAGCAATTTATTCATTTATTTTAATATAGAAATATTTTGCCTTTTGTTACTGAACATGACAAACCAGGGCCCCATTGCATAAAAATTATTATTTATAGTAACTTTGCAATCCAATGGTAACTACCATGGTAACAATGGTAAGCAGCCAATTAAATTCAAGGATTTCAAGAAAATTACCTTTGGATGGCAAGGTTACTATACAAGTAATGTTTATGCAACAGGGTCTAGGCATATTAAATACAACTCTTTTTTTGTTGCTCAAGGACAAGCCATACATGCAATTGAAACATTCTGGTTTAATAATAGTGGAGTAAAACCTTATGTCTAACTACCCATCAAATTCTGTTAAAAAGATTGATAAGTCTTCAGGATCTGCAACTGGCTGTGCAGGGTTTGCTTTCACCAAAGCCTTTTCCCAGACACACCCTTCTTCATTTTGATTGCCAACCTTATCATTCTTACCAGCCGTGTTTCTATGCAGTATTGGCTTACCCTTATTTCCATTATGTTCTGAATGATCATCGTTACTCTCACTTCCCTGCGGCTCTGGACGGGCGAAAGAGGGCGAAAAGACTCTGGGACCTTGAACCTTGCCAAGATTGGCCGATGGTGCCCTCTCTTGGTGGGGTGCATTGCGGAGGTGATTTTTAGCAGTGGATGGTCTGTGAAGCCCCACTTTGCCATGTGCACTGCTTTGTTTGGAATGTTTATCAGAGGTGCTTGTAGAATCGTTGGACCACCTGTAAGGTTTTGGCGCATCAGTCTTTTCGGTTGCAGCACGATCGCATTCCGGTCTCTCATCCTTCTCCTTTCCAAAAGCACTGCTGACCCTTCTCCCCTTCCCAATCTTGGCTCTGTCAATCCTTTCTTTAGCAACCTGTGGGATGATGTCCTCCAAGTCAGGATCAATCTTTTTCTTTTGTCTTTCCTCCTTTTTGTTCATCTCATCTTGCTTCATCTTTTGCTTCATCCATTCATCATACGTCACTCCCTTGAAAGGATTCGAAGATGGAAATCTCTGCTGTCCATCATTTTCCGTACCCTTGTCTTTCGCTTTTCTAATATTTAATTTGGTCTTGGGACTGTTGTCTTCACCACTGGATTTCCCAGACTGCTTCCTTGCTTGTTTCTCTTTTCTTGGTGTCGGGACTCTCTCACCAAAAGAAGCAACAGACATGCGGATCTTTTCCTGGAATAGCTTTTCTCTTCTAGCCCTTTCTTCTTCTTGTCTCCTCCTTTCCTCTTTGGCAAGACGACGTTCATCTCTGTGCTTCCTCCTCAGGTCTTTTTTCTTCTGCTTCATCCAAGTATCGTAGAATTCTTCAGATTCCACAAGTCTTTCAACTCGTTTCTGACTGGATGCCTCTGCAGATCTTTGCTTCTCCCTCTCTTTCTGCAACTCTGCCTTCCTCTCCCGTCGAATCAGAGCATTCTTGTGACGCAGCCACTTCTTTATTTCAGGATTGTCGGTGTCGCTCAACTTATGATCACAAGGTTTTATGTCTTTGACAGGTCTTGGGGGAAGCGGTAAAGTGTTTGGTACTTCCCATGCCCTCTTCGGGGATGGACTACGTGCTTTCCGCTGGGGTGATTTCGATCTATCCCTGGATGGTGATCTGTCCTCTGACTTCTGTGATAACTTAAAACCACGACGAGGAGACCTTGGACTGAGAATCTCCCTCAGTATACTGTCCTCAATCTCAATGTAACGAGGTGTTGGATCACCTGCATTATCACGCCTTCTATCATTACCCTGCGACCTAGAAGGAGACAAACTCTCCTCTCCAGGGACATATCTCTCATCTTCATCAGAAACACTCTCTTCTTCATCATCCATATCGTCATCATCATCACTACTCTTTTCCTGCGTTTCCAGGACAAACGAAACCTGCCTTCTACGTTTTGAGGCCTCCTTCTTGCGCTCGGCTTCCTCCTTGTTTTCTTGAGCTAGGTCTTTGTCAAACTGGACGACCTGTCTTTCCTTGATGTCATCTTGATTCACAACTTCCTCTTCCTCTTCCTCCTCTACGATGGTGACAAAGTGCCTCTCAACTGGTTTTGGAGTAGATGATGACTTTGACCTTGTAGATGCCCTTGAGGAATTTGACATTGTGGATGCCCTTGAAGTATTTGATGAAGCAGATGATCTTGATACATTTGACCTAGATGACATTGAAGATGACCTAGATGAATTTGACATTGAGGATGACCTCGAAGAATTTGACATTGAGGATGCCCTTGAGGCAAATGATGCAGAAGATGAATAGGACGATGTGGATGAAGCAGACATTGGCCTCTGCTTCTTTGAGCCTTCCCTTTCACCATCCTCCTTCCTCTTTGTCCTCGTTTCTCCATCCCTTCTTCTCCTCCGAGATCTCCTCTCCCCTTTCGGCGGACTGACATACATCTTCTGCAAAGATGACACTGCCTGCTTTTCAAGGCGCTGTAGGGCCACCAGCTCGGCAAGTTCATTGTACTTTTCCTTGAGGATATCATCTGAGTTCCTGATGCCCGGTTTCCGAGGTGAGAAAGTTGGGTTTCTCTCCTTGCCTGGAAGCTTTTCACCAGATGCCAGACGCTGCAGAATCTGCAGTGCTTGGTGCTTGGCCTTGAAGCCTGACATAGTGTACAATGTAGACTCCTCAGAGCTTGTGCCTAATATAAAAGAGAGAAAGAGAGAAGAGAAGAAAGGGAGTCAGTTTTATTTCTCATACTTGAATTTAAATTAAAAAAACACAGAAAACTTGGACCCCATCTTACAAAGAGTTACCATTGATCTGATCAACCTCCATATGGAAATCCGTCAATGTCATAATTTTTTAAATAGGAAATTTGCACAATATCTATAATTTTGTAAACAAACAAACACACTGAATTTACAAGAAAATTATGTATAAATACATACATCATATCTAGACAAAATATTTTGAACAAACATGCATTTCAGATGTTAAAGTTGCTGGCTTTCCATAGTTGTGGTTGATCGGATCAATTGTATTATTACGTGATTAACTTTTCACAAATGCATGCAAAATAAATTGCAAATATCATAATACATGGAGATAATAGTCTGGTTGGTCGAGTGTATGAAATCAAGAGTTTTTATGGGTTATGGCTGGCTGTAGTGTAAGTTGCAAGGCAAAGATTTTTCAATTTTTCAATATTTTATTCTTTTATTTTAATTGAATAATTAATTTAGTTATTTATTTATTCACTCATTTTATTCATTTACTTCAATTTATTTTTGTGGGGGTGGGGTGAAGCTGAAGATAAGATGGAAGAGAGTTTTGGACATATGATACAGTACATTATTATTCTGATAAACTGCAATGAAAGTGTGAATTGTACCAAACAAATTACGCGAAGCTTCTAAATTAATTTGGGTATCTTTTGTGTGGGAGTCAATTACTAAATTATGATGAATTATTTTTGCATTTTAGCTAGACCAACTAAGCCAAGTTTGACAGTTTCTCTCGCTCTAACTTAGTTAGTAAAAACAAAAATGTGGGCCTCACAAAATATAGGGCTAACGTTAGGCTCATATTTTCCAATTCGCAAGACCAATGAACTACACATGTAGTTTAAAAACACTGTCGTAGAGCACTCATTCAATGAACAATCAACAAGGTTATTTCGTAGAGCAGAAACTGGAAAGGCAAAATTGAAATAAAATCTGGAATGAAAGATTTCGAGAGCCCTTATCTTGATAAAATATAATTTTTACGTGTTTTTTAGGTCTCGCATGGTATCACTAGTCAATGGAAGAGGCCCCAAGGCCAAGGGAAGGGGGTCCTGACTCTGTACTCTGTTAATGTCTCAATCAAGTCAAGACTCAAGAGGCCAATGTCCATATGGTACACCTCTCTTAGGTGATCCCTCCACTGTTTTGGAGATTCTCAGAAACGAATATATCAATTCCAGTCCGATAAGTTAGGGATTCAACATCACGTTGGAGCGGTGGTCATGAACTTTATGTAGAAAAAAGAGAGATTTGAGGAGCAGACTTGAGACTAGTACTTAACTATTATTCACTTCGCCTCTTCGGAAGGGAGACCAGGTTGATGGGTTAATAGGGTAGCACAGGAAAATTGGTGTGGATCAACAACTGTATACAAGTCCATGTAATCTGGGTGGTCGGTGAGACACTCCTCGATCTCGACTCTGCGTATGAAGTCTTGGCGGAGGTGACCAAGAGAGGAGCAAGATCCGACACCATAACGTTACAGTACACCGAAAGAAACGGATGGGACTATGTTAGATTCAATCCTCAATTTTCATTCTTCGTGGTCAATATTTAAGATAATACTCACCAAAATAAGCGAGCTAGAATTCTATCATATCCTCCTCGATCCATGACTTTATTTAAATCAAGGCACAGAACGCATAAAAAGGCTGCATATCAATTTTACGGTGTAAAACGAAATCATCACAGGCCGGGCTGAGCCTTGAGGACAAGATTAATTGGATATTCGATCTACTTCGTTACCTCCCTGTAATCTTTGCTTTATTATATGTATTCATCACATATACTTCATAATAAATAGTTTATCGAGACTTAAAAAAAAATATGTAGTAATAATTTAATTCATATTCAGGAAATTATTTGGAAGAATTTTTGGAAATCTATGATCAAATGCAATTTATTCATATTATCAAATGGTGTCAGCATGATTAATCGAACAGCTTCATATGTTGCTAAGAAACCTTGTGGGCGCTTCTACTAGTTTGTAGGGTATATGTTCCCGATAAAATTTTAATTATACTTATAAAAAGCACAAAACATATATTAATGTTTTTACAAATCAATTAAAATTTATATGATAGAAAATATGTGATTATTGAAGCTGATATTGTGTCATAAAAAGTATTTTGTAGGCAATAATATTCCAATTTGGCCCCCTATAATACAATCGACTCGTCTTTAAAAACCTGGACAAAAGCTACAGGTGCACCGAAGGATCTAAAACTATATTTGCGGAGAGAACATATATATATATTTTAGAAAATATAAAACCAAATACCATTTACTTATATAGATTTGGAAGGAAAATCAGGAAAAAATCACGCTACTTGAAATATATCATTTCAAATGGAGTAGGCTGCAAAATTTTGACTTCGCATAAAATTCCTGCGAAAGAAGTTACTGGAGTTCGAATTCAATCTTCGGTCTCGTCTCGATCTCGACACTTAATTTTGTCAGTGACTGTGGGGTTGTGAGCCGCTAGCTGCTCCGATCGACGAGTAGGGACAGACGCGCCAGGAGCGCGAGAAGAAGAACCCGAAGTAGGGCTGACGTACTGTGGAGCCTGTGCCTGTTTTGAGGAAAATATATTCGATTTGAAGATATTGAAAGAGATTCAGACATTCAGAATGCTATAAACAGGAGGTAATTTATCAAAATAGATATTAAGTTTTTACTTTTTTTCTTGCAAGCATTCTCATCTGATATTGGATTGCAGGAAATGAGTAGATCATCTTGACTCAGTCTCAGTTTGTATATCGAATGCATAATTTCCAAAATGCAATACTTACATTGGTTTGTTCTAAATATCACCAATGATTAATGTGATGAATTTAATTGAATTGTTACCATTCTTCGTCATCTATTGGGAATTGTTAGCCCTATAAAATATATACAAAATTGACATTGCATGTGTCAATTAAGGATATACAATTGATAGGGACTTTAATTTATCTAAATAATTGTTTATCTTATGATTTATCCTTGACATCTTTTTTTTCTTTTCCTTCAGACTGACCAGTTAGGATGGCAAGTGAAGTATCAACATATCCTTTGTTTAATTATTTTGACAACTCTCCCGAACTTTTGCTTCAAGAGCGGGAGTACATCTATGCTGACAAATCACAGCACGAGACGTCCTTCAAATTGAGACCGATCCAAGCAAAATGCTCCAGACTCCCGCCCCGGTCTTTGTCAAATATAGAAATCAACCACAAGCTTCGGACCAGCGTTGAAGAGTCGTGCAATCCTGAGCCGTCTGATGCATTCCGGATGTGGGTAGAAAGTGGGAGGCGTGGGCCACCGTTCCCCCCGCGATGGGATGACCGGTATAACAGTAACGTATGGAGGAACTTCAGTCACGGCGAAGGCTACAAGATATCCACTCCTGGTAGGCGAGTTAAAGAAACGATAGCGGCTATGTACCCCATACCCGTCCCCTCACACTCCGAAATGGGCGATCACACGTTTACAAAGTTCCTTAGTGAAGTGCCTGTCATCCGCGACCCGAAGAAACGCCATCTGGCAATCACCCACTCCATGAGGGAGCTACAAGACTTCCAGCGCCTCAAGCTTCGCAGCCAGATGAGAGTCCCACCTATGGACACAGAAGGGAACATCGTCCCACCTGAAGGGTTCGTTCGACATGAGCGCCGTTTCAGGGGAGAACCGCATTCAACAGTGACAACAAAGTTCCGGGAGATGAATGAAATCGATCGGGAGAGCCAACGCAGTAAACTCGGAACTCACATGACTAGTCCCAACAGACTCTGGAAGGTATCCTTCAAAGACAACCATCCAGACTTCGAGAGGGTTATGAAAGAAACAGCGGAGAAAAAGTCCCTCTCAAAGCAGAAAAAGGATAGAAAATTTGCTGCTCCGCTCGAAATATATTTCAAGTGAGATTCTGTTCCGAGCAGAGCTTGAATGGAACTTTAGAATTGTCCTGGAAGTTTTCTCAATTATCCTTTAATTGTAGGTACTGCCCCAAATGGGTAGTGTGCGATATATTAGACTGAATGTCGCATGGGGTGGATCCAAGATTTCGTAAGGGGAGGGGCAAAAGAAAACTTATTGATCTTTCAGGGATGCTATATGTACTTAGACTGGATAAAAAAATTCTGATGATCATTCAGAATGACCCTTTTTCTACATAAAAGAGGAGTTTTCTATTGCCAAAAATATGTGTTGAAGTCTGAATTCTGTCTGACAAATATGTTTTTAAGTCTGAATTCAGTCTGAAATTGGCCTCCCTGATCTTTTATTTTTTTTTACAATCCTCCTTCCCCCCCCCCCCCCATCGCCTTCCAAAAAAAAAAAACATCTTGCCCAAAACAGGGGAAAGGGAACACTTCTCATGAAATATTATGAGCAATTCTCAATTTTGGGCAATAGGAGTAGAGGGGCCATGCACCCCCTTTGCCCCCCCCCAGGCTCTCCCCAAGATCTGCATCTTGATTCTTGTTTAAATGAAGTGTGTACAATGTACCATGATGCTTGGTTTTAGTGTTTTTAATAGTATAAGAAATAATTGTCAGTTCAAAGAATAAGTTTTGAGGTCAATTATTGATATTTGCATAGCAATGGCTTAATTAAGCCTATAGGCTAACTTTGATAACTGTTATTGAATGCTAATATTTTATTGTACCTCATTCAAGAAGAACAAATAAGTACAGTTTTTCACAAATTTGCTTTAATATGAGAAACAAAGGATATAAATTGATGATGCAATGAATTTCAATTGATTATTTTGCTTTGTACATCTTTCTTATATTAAAGCAGCCACGGTACATAACTAAGTCTCCTAATAGTCTCCTATTTCAGACCTTGGATATACCAGCTTTATGTTCAGACTGCACTATGCACTATGTTCAAGCCAAAGGTTTGTGCCTGTAGACTAATGATGAATAAGAGGCCGTTCTCATTACGCTTTCTAAAACTAGTTTACTGGAAACTGATTCAGGAAACCACTTTGGAAGATCGCTTTGCTAGCGTTCCCACTTGATCACACGAAAGTGGTTTTCAAAATCACTTCACGTAAAGCGCTCTTGTTGCTATGGAAACGCTCTCAGTGGGGTGACACGTTTCGCGCGAAATTCAAAACCGCAGCATGGGCATTCTACACCTGTCGTGTGGAGTAGCGCGCTCAAAATGTGCGAAGATCGCTTCCCGAAGAACGGTTGTGTCCTCACTTACGCTAAAACCAGTTTAACGAGGCAAAGCGATCTTGAAAACTACATCGCGAGGTGGTTTTCCAAACTGGTTTGGAAGATCGCTTCCAAGACCGCTTCGACCGTTCTCACTACGCGTTAAACTAGTTTCCACTAAACTAGTTTCCAGTAAACTAGTTTTAGGAACGTAGTGAGAACAGCCTCTAATATTCTGATTCTGGAAGTATTACCGTACATTATTCGTGTTTTTGGCAATATGGTCTGTCATGGATTTGATTTCTAAAGTAGATTAAAGCCAGTATACAACAACCACTCTGATCAACAGCGCCAGCTCAAGGCACAAACTGCTCACAGGGTTGCTGGAACATTACCCATGATGCAACAGTTTGAAATGTAGTTTTATCATGTATGCCTACAAAAGGATAATCTTTTGCTACATTTTACAACATTCATATCACAATATTTGCCAAGATATACAATATTTGGAGAATGCATGTTTCCAAGCATCACTCAATTTCATTAATGTAATTTGAACCTGAATAAGTGATGAGGGAAGTAGACATATTCACCATACAGTAATTTATGCTTATAGGTAATTCAGAAATTAAAGGAGAATGAAATCTTTGGAACAAGATAGCTTGTGTGAAAACAGAAAAATCAAAGAAACAGATAAACGAAAATTTGAGAAAAATCGGACAAATAATGAGAAAGTTATGAGCATTGAATATTAGATCACTAATGCTATGGAGATCCTCACATTGGCAATGCGGCAAAGATGTGTGATGTCACTTGTGAACAACTCTCCCCATTACTTAAGTATATATTTCACTTAAACTGCCTCTTTTTTCACATCTATCAGTAGAGCATATATTCTTTCTATAGGAGGGCATGTAATACAGATTTTTAAAGAATACATCATGGATAAAGAGTTTGTATCACCATATGGAAAAGCAAAAAGATACATTTTTTGGGTATTTTATAGTCCATCAATATAAAGGGAAAGTTGTTCACATGTGACATCACACATCCTTGTCGCATTGCCAATGGGAGGATCTCCATAGCATTAGTGATTGCAATATTCAAATGCTCATAACTTTCTCATTATTTGTCCGATTTTTCTCAAACTTTCTTTGTTTTTATACTTTGATTTTTCTGTTTCGATACAAGCCTACTTGTTCCAAAGGTTTCATTCCCCTTTAAGAGGTAGAGAAAGATGACATTGGGTGAGAAACAGAGAGAATATGAGATACAGTGATAAAGAGAGATAGGGGGGGGGGGGGGGGTGGGAGATCTGAGATATAAAGGGAGAGAAATATAGACTTCATGATATAACCTTTGTAGCTTCTGGATACCGAATTCCTAAATTTGCAAGGTAAATGACCAAAGTGCGCTTTTAAAGGCGAAGCTCATCCTGACAAAAGTTTATGTTAAAAATAGCAGAACACTTCACACTATATTGAATATTGGCGAAGGTTTGAGGAAAATCCATCAAACAATAAAACAACTACCGACAACTACTAGAATTATAATTACGACATCTGTGATATCATATGCGAGCAGCTTTCCTACATGACATTTTATGGTAAAAAAATCAATGATATATCATTTTCTCAGAAAATTCAAAATGTTTTTTATTGTACCATCAGTATATCGATAGAGAAATCATTCCACATCCGCTCCTAAAAAGTAAAACATATCAGTCATCATGAAAATTTTAACTTTTTAATCTATGGTGGGTTTCCCTTAAACCTTCACCAATATTTTTTTTTCTGCTATTTTTACACTATAAAACTTTTTGTCAGTTCCACTTTTAACGGAAAACAAATTTTCGCCGATAGATGGCGCTATTCATGTCTATTATTAACTCTGTGTTAAAGCTGAATGTTCAAAGTTTAACGAGAATCACCAGTTGAAAAGATCAAACGGCTATACTTTTCAAGATTTGAATGTTACATAAGTATTATTAACATTTTGAATAAGATCAATAAAGTTTGAGAAAAATCAGACGAATAATGAGAGAGTTATGAGCATTTGAAAATTGCGATCGCAAATGCTACGGAGATCCTCCTATTGACAATGCTTCAAAGATGTGTGATGTCACATGAGAACAACTTTCCCTCTGATGGACTATAAAATTCCCCCAAAATGTCTCTTTTTGCTTTTTGTTATGGCGATACAAACTATTTATCCATAATTCATTCTTTGAAAATCTGTATTACACGCCCTCCTATAGAAAGAATACATGATCTACTGATAGATGTGATAAAAGGGGCAGCTAAGTGAAGTATATATAAAAGTAATGGGAAAGTTGTCCACATGTGACATATTACACATCTTTGTCGCATTGCCAATAGGGTGATCTATATTACAATAATTATGTAAACTTCTTAATGCACATCTTGGTCAGTATGCATACAAGGAACCGATGATGCAACCCACTCACTTTTCCTTTTGCACTTTATCATGGAATATGAACAAATCTATTTTTCTTCTATATTTAATGTGGAATATTTGTTTTTATCTCTCCCTGAAAATGTGACACTGTCTTTGTTGTAACACAAAGTGATTAGATGAAGATTTTCATTATTTCCACATAAAGTCAATAAAAATTTCTTTACATAGGCCTATTATGTTAATCATTTTGTAACCATGTTTTCTTTTGACGAATTACGAAAGTATAGATAAATGTATTTCTGTATTTCCCTCAAACAGATCAATGTCACGATGAAGTCACATTTTATACAATTCGAAAGCTTTAATTAGGACATAAAGCAATAAAATGTTTGGAATTGTTATTCAAAGTATGGACACGAGTATTATAAAGAATAAAAATCGAATAAAGGAATATTTTGAAGATCTTATAAGCGGTCCATAAGTTTTATACCAGCAGGAAAGAAGATGAAAAAAAAATACAACCTTGAAATCAAACGTATCGTATCAATACTACTCGTAATATTTTGGGTTGATCTCATCATCATAGTTTACATTACATACCCCTTTCCTAAAAGCCTGTACTGCAGCAGGTAGCACTCACGAAAGTATGCTTCGTGAGACTATGCCGATATTGTATAGTATTATAGGCAATTAGGCTCGTAGATGATCGAACAAAAACAAAGATTTAGAACAATGCGATGTATATTGTTAGTCATGCGTCGATAGACTATAAAGTAAACATATAATCAATGTTTTGTCAAATTAATTGGGAATTCACATTCATATTTCTATTATTCAACTCATGGAATTTATAAGTTACATTTCTTATTTTCTTCAGGAGGAATCATTGTAAAAGACCCATTTTGTTTATTTATTCATGTTATTGGAGGAGGAGGGGGGGGGGGGGTTAAATATCTCGATCATTAAAATTTCTTTATGGAATATACACAGATGGGTGAAATATTTTAGAAGATCAGAATTTGTTAAAATTTCGAACTTTTTTTAAAGATGAACCATTCATGCATGGTGAAGGCCATCAATAAACTCAATGAACAAGTTTATATGTCATATTGTGATCTATTGTGATGCCAGGTGTAAAATATGCGGGATGTAATATATTTCCTCTTCTCGGCCTCTTCTGTATATGGCACGGGTATACTCAAATTACTACAATAGAGAGAGACATGGGCCCCGTCTTACAAAGAGTTACGATTGATCCAATCAATCGTAACTCTATGGAAATCCATCAGTGTCAAAAAAAATTTCTACAGGAAAATTGCAAAATGTCCTTTGTAAACAAAGGAGATCACACCAAATTGTCAAAAAATCAATGAATTTATGGGTATACATTCATATCTAGATTTTTTTTAACATGCATTTTATATGTTGACTATGCTGGCTTTCCATAGTTGCGATTGATCGGATCAATCGTATCAATCGTAACTCTATGTAAGACGGGCCCCTGTTGTCATAACTGAAAGTGATTTGACAGATACGATTTGTTTCCTGAAGGCGTCGAAGGAAACGATGGCACAAGTGTACAGGAAGTACTTATTTAAATAAGGTAGCCATATATCACAGGCCTGGATCACAGGGAGGGTCATTCTAGCATGTATGGCTGTCAGAGATAGTTCGTTTATTACTGGCCCAGTGCTGTATAGCTGCTGCAATCATCGCGTAAACAGTTTTTGTTTACAGTAAAAAAAAAGAAAAGAAAGAAAGGTGCATGCACCTTGGAAAGCTATAGGACATCGACGTATATAGTGTGTCTTCGTCCCAGCAACGCGGATATAGCTGTACATTCCGTTCTCTGGAGGATTTATTTATGTTTGTTTCATGTGCAGATATTTTGTGCTTTTAATAAAGATTCGATCATGAGCGGAATTCCTCGTATTGTCCAGGAGACCGTATACCCAAGAACAATTGTTGAAACGGTGCAACCTATCCGACCGGCCATCAATCCCGTTTATCAGTATGGTGGTCCGCCTTCGAGGTTCGGAGCCACAGGACCAGCCCGGATAACCGAACCTTTCTATGATTACCAAGTGGAGAGCGCTGTTCGACCTGAGGTGGTGCGGGAGACTGTTATGACTCCAGGTGGTACTGCACATCAGGTCAATGTCGAAACCCGTGTTTATGCCCCTAACCCGAGTATTCCGGATCCGAGACCGGATAAATTCAAACCACTGGACCGAATCCACGAAAATGGGCATCCGGATATCACTCGCTTCACGAAGGACGAGCTCAAGGAATTCCACGAGTACTTACGGAGATCTACCGAAGAAGGCCGAAGTTTCAGTGGCACTGGGAAGGTCAACATTGAAGACATTGAGGTAAGTATGAATAGGCCTAGATCTACAGCATTAGACTAGACCCATTCTGGAAAAAGAGGCCTGTATAAACTTTAAGAAGCATTTTGGGGTAAAAGTTGGGAACCGGTTTATTTCACACAATTCAAATATGCTGAATCTGATAAGATCGGTTCCCAAGCTAATTTCTCATGTTTTGACCACCTAATTTGCATAAACAAAATGGCTGCCAAATTGACAATTCAGAATATTATTTCGACAATGTTCTTTAATTATATTCGCTTTCACAGACATGAATACTGCAAAATCCTGCATACATACGTGTACCTTTCGGGAAAACTTGTTATTTTTGTTTGCGGCTAATTGATTATGCAAATTTATGCATATTTTGGATCATTATGCTATAATTTGATAATTTCAGCTCAAATGTTTATATTTCTGGTACAAATTGCATTTACATCATTATAAATAATTGTAAGGCCCTTATAATATAATATCACAGTGAATAATAATGTATTTTATTGTTTTTGAATTTTTTTATGTATTTCTTTCTATTTTGTACCTTTTGTTTTGTACATGTTTTGTTATGGGATCTGTCAAATTATTGATTATCAGTGGAAGAAAATAACTAACTTAGCTTTAATGATTTAATTGTGTAATCACATTTTCATTCGCATATATCTATGGGCATAAACAGATGCACCCACTCCCACACCCACATCTGCATACAAAGGTAAACTCCTGCACGGAGGGCCTTCCCATTTAAAAGCACACTGGTGAAGATTCAATGAATTTCACGAACCTATCTGTATTTAAGCGAATGTCACTATTAATTGCTTATATTTTTATTATAAAATGGTATCTTGAGTTATGATATCAATCAATTCATTTATATTTACAATTACGGATGATAAATTGTCAAAACAGTACTGTAATTCTCACGTCCTAATAGTCAATCAGTTGCATTTAATATCCTTTGGAGTAGTTATGTTCCCGACCAACAGAATCTGATCACACATAAATGTATTTATATTTAGTGCATTTTCTTCAGCAAAATAAAGTGAAAACTGTCTGCTGAAAATGAGAGATGTCCTGTGTTTTTATCCATTACGCTCGTCAAATTGTCCCAATATTGAAAAAAAATTCTCAGAACTGAATCCACATATAATCCATTTAATTTCTAATTTTGGCTATCAATTAGACCGTTTTCCGTGTTTTAAAAGCCAGACTGTGATGTTCTAAAGTTTCACAACGAATAAGTCACTGCATATCCCTTTAGTAACAATATTTTTTAATTGGACTTCATTAACGGATTACATGTGCATCTCCATAATATATATTTTCCAATGCAGTACTGCACCTGTCCTATCAAGGATTGCCACTTCATCCAACTTAGAGGCATCCAGCCTCCCCCAGCTTGATATACACCTTTATTTTCGGGGTGTTGAATGATCAATGTCAGTCATCATCGATTTGGTGTTCCATTGGATAGCTTGATTGATAGGGCAGCCTCATATTATAAAAGTCATCTCTAATTGTTGAAATCAAACCAGTTTAGTACAAGTATTCTGCGGAGGCAGTTCGTATCGAAGTAATCGTGTTTGTGTTCTTGAGATATGTCCGATTCTCATGTCACAGATCCTGGAGAAACCTTAACTTTTGTCTTGAGAGAGAATCTGCTGTCTAACCAGATCTTGTTTCAGGTGTTAAAATGCTCGGAGTGCACATTCTCAATACCGCAGTGAATTGTGTAATGTCTTCTAGGCCATTTATCGAACTACTAATATTCACACATCTTCATATCTTCATAAGATAGACTATTTCAAATTGATAACGAAGATATCTTTCTGAGGATGGTCGGTTCCTGACATGTTTGGCGCTCCTGTAGGTGATTATTAATCCACTTATTTTGATCGGTTTTAAACCCAACAGCATCCAATAGCTCACCCAGCTCTGATAGGCTACATGCGAGTCTGAGATAACACCATCAAAGTCTAGGTCGAGAATTTTTTCGATTTTAGAGCCAGGATTTCTCTTTCTATGAGAAAAGCAGTTGCCTCAGTTATGTTTGACTTGTCAACCGGTTTTGATACCAGTGGACATGTCATTCTCTTGGGAGACTGACAGTCTGTTTTGGAATTGATGATTCTGCACTCCAATGGCAGGTTTCCTCTTACCTTGCCAACATAGCTGTATGAAGATGTATTCATCACTTGCATGCAGTCTCCTGTGACTACCCTTTAATACAGAGTTCCTTGGGAGTCTGTCCTTGTCCCTTGTTCTTCAAACTATACATCACTCCTCTTGGCTCTGTAATGTGGCGACATGGTCTTGGTATACACTTCTATGCTGACGACATCCAGCTGTATACCTCACTTTTGATCCAAAAGGTAAATACACAGAGGTTTGTGCAGCTGCTATTGTTGGTGCTGCAATTGAGGATTCGATGTTGGATGAGGGTCAACTTCCTGGAGCTTAACAATAAAAAGCGAAGTATCTTGTTCTGTCATCTCCATATATGCGTAATTATGACTACAACTCCAGTCTTAATAGGCAAGGAAACTATATATCTCCAGTGTGCAAGGCTAGATCTCTTGGCGTAGTCTTTGATAAAACAATGAGCATGAAGAAACACACATCACATGTCTACCAATCTGCATATTACCTGCTCCACAGAATTGCTGAGATCAGACATTGTTGAGGTGGTGCAGAAAATATCATCCTTGACCGGATAACCTCTAGACTGGACTTCTGCAACTGTTTCCATGCTGATTTATCTTCAACAGGCATCTCTAGCACTTTTTAACCATAGAACACACTGAAAATTTGTTCTGCATTGGGTAGTGACTGGGCTGGAAACCCTGTTCTGCCCATGTTTTAACCATGGAGCTAATTTGTGTTTAGCCCCATGTTTTTATAATTTCCTCTTCTGTATTCAGTATCGTTCGTCAAAGAATCTTCCAAGGCAAGGACTAGATAAAAGCTGTGGTTTTCAGTTATCACTTTGATGGTTGACTTGGGGAAATGTATCGTTGCCAAATAAATAAATAAATTGGTAATGACCAAAAAAAACTAGTAAGTGATCCAGTAATACAGACCCTTTGCATTTATTACAAATTGTTCTTTGGTTAACTGCCGTGATTGCAGTTCTGATGGAGCTGAATCAAAGACATAATTTTGCTACAAGGATAATAACAATGTACTGATACTTATATCCGATTGATAAACTACACTGCGTAAATTATACGTTTAATTGATTATTTGATCTGTTATAAAACATTTTAATATATCTATTTCAAGAAATTTAAGTTCAGCATGATTACAGGTTTTCCAACTTCTAAACTCTTCTTTTCTTACGGGTTCATTGAATTTGGTAATTGTCTTGATTATAGGATCAGCATCAATGTTTTCATATTGGGCATGTCTACTATACCTTGCAAGTATATTACTTTCTATGTACAGGTGTGGGTGTGGGAGCATGTGTGTGTATTTGTTGCTGAGTACAATTAACAGTTATGGCAAAAGAAGTTTATCAAATGATTCAATCATTGAAGCTTGATATTTGTCTGTCATTGATATTAGTTTTTTTAAAGATTTCATATCAAACATATACAAAGCAAATGGCAGAAAATACAAGAACACAAAAGAAATATCAAAGAACAATAAAATACATACAAAAATTGACTTGAGTATTATATTTAAGGGCCAAACAATTATCATAATGATACAAATGCTATTTGTACCCAAAATAATAAACATTTTAGGTGTAATTATCAAATTATAGCATAATATTGCAAAATATGCATAAATTTGCATAATTAATTAGCCGCAAACAGAAATAACAAGTTTTCCCAAATGGTTCATGTTAAGTATGCAGGATTTTGCAGTATCCATATCAGTGAAAGCGAATATTATAAAAGAATATTGTAAAAATAAGATTAGAAATTGTCATTTGGCAGCCATTTTGTTTATGCAAATTAGGTTGTCAAAACATGAAAAATTGGTTTGGGAACCGGTCTTATCAGATTCAGCCTATTCAAATTAGGTGAAATAGACCGGTTCCCAACTTTTACCCCAAAATGCTCCTTGAACTCAAGTTCTCCACATATTGGTCTTGTCTAATTCCTTATTGGGCATTTTAAAGATCCTATTTCAGTGAAACAGTTAAATTGATGATGTCGCATCGATCCCCTAGGTTTTTTTTTAATATATATTTTATCATACACGTAAATTAAATTATCATTCATTTTTTTTCACCCATGCAAGTATACTATGAACTTACACTAATTTAATGCATTAGGTATTCATAATTGCTCCAACATAGTATAAACCCAGAAGGAAAAACCAGTTCCACTGGACCAGTTAGACCAGTAGAATTTTAACTGGTAACTCTGGAAATTGGAACATCGGCTTACTGGTCTAACTGGTCATACTAGTCCAGATAAAATTGTACTGGTCCAGTTAAAAATTGTTAAAAATTAAACTGGTCTTGAATTACTGGAATTGGTCTTGGAATTACTGTATACTGGTCTTGTTTCTGGTGGTTGTTACTGGTCTAAATGGTCTTCATACCCAGGACCAAAATCCAGTTAAAACCAATTAGAGCAAAACCAGTTGAAACCAGTTGGTCAACTGGTTTCAATAGGTAAATTGGAACAACTGGTTCCAATTGAAAACCAGTTGCCAGTTGCTTCCAGTTGAAATTAATTAGGCAACCATGCATTTGGCAACTGGTTTTAATTGGTTCCAGTTGTTCCAATTTCCTTTTAAAAACCAATTGAATGCAATTGGAGGCAACTGGTTTCAATTGGTTCCAGTGGAAACCAATTGGAGGCAACTGGTTTCAACTGGAACCAGTTGAAACCAATAGGTTTCCAACTGGATCCAATTGGAACTTCCAGTTAGAATGAACTTGATTGGTTACAAATTATTTAGCATTTGCACTAACTATTGCTCATGCCAACACAGAAGCAGTGATATATGTGTATTAATACCATTGTAAAGGGCATTGATCAAATACAGACTTTCATATGTATATTTATATGGAAGATCTTCAAATATATATATTTTTATTTGATGTAATTTGGTAACAGTTATTGGTGTACTAATTGTCTTTGAATCTATAATATACAATATTTATGAACATGGTTTTCACTAAACACTTATCTGAAAAAAGTGTGGTACTTGAAATTGAAAAGAAATTGAAAAGAATTGAAATTGAAAAGAATTAAATGGATATATTTCAAATGGATACATTTTAAACACTTATCTGAAAAAAGTGTGGTACTTGAAATTGAAAAGAATTAAATGGATATATTTTAAATGGCGATGAAGCTCATAAAACATTAATCTCTGCACACTGACATGTAATATGCAAATTAACTGGTTTCAATTGGATCCAGTTGGGTAACTTCCACTTACCCAGCTGGTTCCAGTTAGAAATCATTTCCAGTTGGAAGTCATTTCCAGTAGCCCAACTGGTTTCAGTTAGGATTTCCAGTTACCCAACTGGTTCCAGTTAGAAATCATTTTAAGTTGGAAGTCATTTCAAGTTACCCAACTGGTTTCAGTTAGGGTTTCCAACTGGAAATTTAACAATTAAGTTAAATTGAAATTTAACCGGTATCCAATTCAAAGCTGGTCTTTACTGGTATTTTCTACTGGTCTGACTGGTTGAACTGGTCCTCGTACTGGTCTTACTGATCAACTTGGTTTGTTATATACCATGGTCAGTGAAATGTGATGGAAAATGTTAGTAAATTAATCTTTCTGTTGTTATTTTAAATGTAATATATGAAATTCCACATTTTCATTGATAATTAGTTCACACACTTATTTAGAAAGTTTTTAAACAGCAAAGAGTGCAATTGCAATGATATTCTATTCTAAATCCTGATTTTCCTATTAAAAATAGGAAATATGCAAATGAGGTAAACCACGTGATCAGTATCATCAGAATTACTGGTCTTGACCAGTACAATTTCAAACAATGCATTACTTTAGACCAGTTGACTATATCAGAGGAATATATCTTGCTTTGATCTTAATCACAATTAATGTTAATACTTGATAAGTATGACAATATTAATAATAATTACAATATCAATAACAATGATAACACTAATAAGAATGATAACAATGATCATAACAATAATAATTATAATAATAATGATAATCATAATTATAAGAATGAAGATAACAATGATAACGATAATAACTTTCTCTGAATTGCAAGATTCATTTTCCATAATTCGTCAAATTATCTGACTTCAAATCCCGGCTTGAAATAAAGTCATTATTTATTGGACCAGTAACACCAGTTTGATGAAAAACAATTTAACTGGTATTACTACTTTGCTTCAACTGGAATGCAGTTGTTTGAACTGGTCTCCAATTGATTTTTACTGGTCCAGTTAAAAATCAACTGGCCCAGTAAAAATATACTGGAAACCAGTAAAAAAAA